>NW_019416774.1:1442806-1674101 GCF_000390285.2 Anoplophora glabripennis
TCGTTGAAAATATTTCCTTTGCTGGTAATCTGCGCTGAGGAAATCTTACTGCATATTCATGGCGAGTCGCCGTGGCATTTCCATCACAAAAATCATATACAAGACCATATCAGCATTTTAATTTTTCGAAAATATGAACCTATTTTTATTATTCGTTTGAACGCTTTATCTAATGGATAATTTATACAACAATTCGCAAAATAACATTTGAAACGTCAAATTAACATCGCTTTACAGCAGCCTACTCGAAACTTTTTGTTGAGGTTCATTTTAAAGTTTATCGACAGAATCCAGAAGCACCCTTCCGAAAAATCAATTTTGCCATGAAACTATAAGAATTAGGAAAAAAGTGAATGTACCCTCTTTGTCAATTACAAACTGTTCTATCTAAAAACAGCATCATTTTTTGTTTTCAGTAGGGCCGTATTAATTTTTTTATAATTTAATGAGTCTGAGTCCCCATAACTCCGCCACTGGTTGCTTGCGGGACTTCTACTTCTATGGAAAAATGGTATCTTACAAGATGTGTCATGCCAAATTTGGCTTAAGTAGCCTTATTCATTTAGAAGTTATTTGAAAAATTCGAATTTTTTTAAAAATCTTTAACGCCCTATATTTCGAAAATGAAGCGTCTCTGGAAAAAAAATTATACTTGATTTTTTTCTTATTTTTTTATTGTCGACTTAATCCTGGAACACCCTGTATAATTTTATTGAGAACCTAATTTTTGTCTAGTGTTTATATTCGAATTATTTGTTACAATATTTTTTCAGTCATTTTATTAAGGAAAAGTATATTGACAATGAAACAAACAACAAAAAATAGTTGGCAAAACGAAAGCTGCCAAGATTTGCATTTTTATGGACTAACTGTGTTTTGCATTTTTAACAAGTTGTCTAGGTCATAATGCAGGTTAAATAACTTGATTTCGTTTCGTTAATACTTCGCGATCGCAATTAATTATTTTTTTTTATTTAGATCTCAATTTTTCTATCCTACAGAATGGGTATAAATAAATTAAAACAGAAAAAGCTTATTTCAAATTAATACAGTAATTAGAATTAAAAACCGTACTTGCATATCTTCAATTTCAAAAAAATATTACGTTCTAAATTATTTATTTTCTTTTTTTCAGTTACGATCATAAATAAAACCCCGTCCGCATAGGCTTATACTAAATGTTTTTCGTGCGCCCACACATATAAATCAGCCCCACTAAAGCTTTTTTCTCAGAGTAACAACACGATATGTAACGCGATACACTTAAAACCAATCAGATAAATTCTATCCCTGTATTCACAATGAGGGGCAATTCTAATTAACCCTTTAAAACCCTTTATCAAAACATTTCCTCCCTAAAATTCCGACATCGATAACACAATTTCCGCCGCTGTGGCCTATACCAGTTATCTTAACGTATTTTAAACGCGTATCTGCCCCGGCTCCATAGTTTCGCTTTTGTTTTTGTTAACGTAAAAGGTAACGCTAGTACTATGCATTAAACATAACAATACACTTTGTTATTAGCCCCGGCACATCAAGCGGACACGGTTAACAAAATGCTTTCCCACCCCTGCCCAAGAAGAGGATTTTTTCCATTTTACTCTGTCGCTATGGCAGGCTGAGTTATTAAAATTACCTACGATTTTTTTAAGGAAAGAATAAATTCATTTAAACAAAGGGTTCTGAATTTCAACACTAGAGAATGTATCTAATAAAACCAAAATCAAGGCAATCGAAAACACGAATTATATCATAAAAATAATTCCAGTTCTTTTTCATCTGCAATTACAGTAAATATTAAAAGTGTCCACCATTAACGTTAACACAGACCTCTACCCTTCTATATTTTTTAAATTCTGCAAGTTGTCTAAGGGATTCAGGTCCGGTGATCTAGGAAACCAGGATCGGTTGAGTTGAACTGCACCTCGGTTTATCCTACTTTGACATAATCTATTCAAATTCAAATTGAAATCAGGTGCAGTTCTATCATGTCAAATGAATATTTAGATTAATGTACATATACGGTGTATTGTTCAAAATAATACCCNCCTAAAAAAATATAGTACCTATTAAAATTCGTCTTAATCTCGAGTATGTGTGAGTCAAATAAGCCTCTTTGTCTCCCCTTCCCTTGGGTTTAACCAGTAGTATTAAAATTATTTAGGAGATGCTTCGTTTTTGAGATATAGGGTGTTTTTTTTAGAAACAAAAAAAAGGATG
The DNA here is from genome assembly GCF_000390285.2 of Anoplophora glabripennis. NCBI lineage: Eukaryota > Metazoa > Arthropoda > Insecta > Coleoptera > Cerambycidae > Anoplophora > Anoplophora glabripennis. Next base: position 1,445,030 of record NW_019416774.1, read on the forward strand.
AAAACAATAGAAATATTTAAGTACCTAACATCTAATCTATGTCGTAATGCGACAACGTAACGACCCTTGCAATACTCCTATATTTTTTCAGGCGGTTTGTAGTCACTTCATTTACTTGTGATGTGTACTTTTAAATAAAATAAGATGGCAAACAATACATAAAAATGTATTTGTAAATTGAAACAACCAAAAAATTTCCAATTAATATTATACCTAGACAAAGCGAAAATTGAATAAAAAATGAAACGATTTAAAAAATATTTTGTTCAAAATGGGCGCTTCCGAACTGTGACAAGCACGACATCTTCTAATTATGGAGGTAGTGGTCGATCGACACTGAATTGGAGTTAATTCTCGACATGCTTGGACTATTCGCTGTCTTAGATCTTCTAGGGTATCAATTGGCACCTCGTAGACTTTTTGTTTAACAGCACCCCAAACGAAATAATCCATCGGTGTCAAGTCCGGTGAACGTCTCCTGGGATAATTAATGTTTAACCACTCCCTAGGACCTCTACCAAAATCGGCAGGACAACCATCTAGTTGAAACCAACTGTTCATTCGAGTATTAAGCGGAACATCTTCTAACAGATCTTGAAAACCATTTTCAAGGAACTCGGTAAACATGTCAGCATTTAACCGATGCGGAAGAAAGTAGGGACCAACTATAGTGTTGTCCAACACACCCAACCATATACGTTACATTGGAATTCATGCTGAAACTGTTCCCTTACCGCCCGTGGATTCTCGTAGGACCAAATATAGTTGTTTCTTTGGTTTAAAATTCCCCTTCGAATAAATGTTATCTCATCTGTCCATATTACTTTTTGTGTAAACTGATCATCACTCTCTGCTTGGTTTAACATGCACGCGCCTGCATCGTATGTCATGCGGCAATAAATATTGCACACGCTGGATATGGTACGCATGGCGTCCATCAGCCCGACGAGTCCTCCAAATGGAACTTGACGAAATACCTAGCTCATAGCTATGGATGAATTTTCATCGAAATGGTTTAAAATAGTATTCGATCTTACTTCGTCCTGAAGTGGGGCAAAATGTCCATTGGAATACCGAAAGATCCAGTTTGTCTGAGACAACTGAATGTCGTTGAAAATATTTCCTTTGCTGGTAATCTGCGATGATTTAATCTTACTGCATATTCGCCGTGGCATTTCCATTTCCATCACAAAAACCATATACAAGACCATATCAGCATTTTCATTTTTCGAAAATATGAACTTATTTTTATCATTAGTTTGAACGCTTTATCTAATGGATAATTTATGCAACAATTCGCAAAATAACATTTGAAACGTCAAATTAACATTGCTTGACAGCAGCCTACTCGAAACTTTTTGTTGAGGTTAATTTTAAAGTTTATCGACAGAATCCAGAAGCACCCTTCCGAAAAATCAATTTTGCCATGAAACTATAAGAATTAGGAAAAAAAGTGAATGTACCCTTTTTGTCAATTACAAACTGTTCTATCTAAAAACAGCATCATTTTTTGTTTTCAGTAGGGCCGTATTAATTTTTTTTATAATTTAATGAGTCTGAGTCCCCATAACTCCGCCACTGGTTGCTTGCGGGACTTCTACTTCTATGGAAAAATGGTATCTTACAAGAAGAGGTGTCATGACAAATTTGGCTTAAGTAGCCTTATTCATTTAGAGGTTATTTAAAAAATTCGAATTTTTTTAAAAATCTTTAACGCCCTATATTTCGAAAATGAAGCGTCTCTGGAAAAAAATTTATACTTGATTTTTTTCTTATTTTTTTATTGTCGACTTAATCCTGAATCACCCTGTATAATTTTATTGAGAACCTAATTTTTTTCCAGTGTTTATATTCGAATTATTTGTTACAATATTTTTTCAGTCATTTTATTAAGGAAAAGTATATTGACAATGAACCAAACAACAAAAAATAGTTGGCAAAACGAAAGCTGCCAAGATTTGCATTTTTATGGACTAACTGTGTTTTGCATTTTTAACAAGTTGTCTAGGTCATAATGCAGGTTAAATAACTTGATTTCGTTTCGTTAATACTTCGCGATCGCAATTAATTATTTTTTTTTATTTAGATCTCAATTTTTCTATCCTACAGAATGGGTATAAATAAATTAAAACAGAAAAAGCTTATTTCAAATTAATACAGTAATTAGAATTAAAAACCGTACTTGCATATCTTCAATTTCAAAAAAATATTACGTTCTAAATTATTTATTTTCTTTTTTTCAGTTACGATCATAAATAAAACCCCGTCCGCATAGGCTTATACTAAATGTTTTTCGTGCGCCCACACATATAAATCAGCCCCACTAAAGCTTTTTTCTCAGAGTAACAACACGATATGTAACGCGATACACTTAAAACCAATCAGATAAATTCTATCCCTGTATTCACAATGAGGGGCAATTCTAATTAACCCTTTAAAACCCTTTATCAAAACATTTCCTCCCTAAAATTCCGACATCGATAACACAATTTCCGCCGCTGTGGCCTATACCAGTTATCTTAACGTATTTTAAACGCGTATCTGCCCCGGCTCCATAGTTTCGCTTTTGTTTTTGTTAACGTAAAAGGTAACGCTAGTACTATGCATTAAACATAACAATACACTTTGTTATTAGCCCCGGCACATCAAGCGGACACGGTTAACAAAATGCTTTCCCACCCCTGCCCAAGAAGAGGATTTTTTCCATTTTACTCTGTCGCTATGGCAGGCTGAGTTATTAAAATTACCTACGATTTTTTTAAGGAAAGAATAAATTCATTTAAACAAAGGGTTCTGAATTTCAACACTAGAGAATGTATCTAATAAAACCAAAATCAAGGCAATCGAAAACACGAATTATATCATAAAAATAATTCCAGTTCTTTTTCATCTGCAATTACAGTAAATATTAAAAGTGTCCACCATTAACGTTAACACAGACCTCTACCCTTCTATATTTTTTAAATTCTGCAAGTTGTCTAAGGGATTCAGGTCCGGTGATCTAGGAAACCAGGATCGGTTGAGTTGAACTGCACCTCGGTTTATCCTACTTTGACATAATCTATTCAAATTCAAATTGAAATCAGGTGCAGTTCTATCATGTCAAATGAATATTTAGATTAATGTACATATACGGTGTATTGTTCAAAATAATACCCACCTGCCAGAAAGACTTAAAATAGTAAAAATGTAGTAATTCCAAATCAAAAAGCAACAACAACGCCATTGATTTTTTTTTTCGCTAATCGTCATTGAAGGCATAGTTTTAGTTGCCGGCACTAAACTGTCGCATTTCCTGCCTAGGCATTAGAATCATTTGTATTGCCGCTACATTAAAAATTAAAATTTGCTCTTTAACAAAAATAATTTTATTTCTTGTAAACATTTATAGTGAAATTAGAACAGACCGTAAGGAAAATCCAATTTGTTTTGAAACATTTACTTCGTCTATGTAGGTTGAAGTGGTTTCACTAGTAAATGGTTTATGAACCATTGAATCCTCCAAAGTGGTTAAATTATTTAAAAAATCTCTTCCAGCACTTGATGTACTTCCAGTAGGGAAATCTGTTTTGCTAACAACTGATTTACGAGTTACGACTCAATGCAGCCTTCAGCTACCGTTGAAGATCTTTTGTTCAATCTAATAAATTAATTTAGTACTTTATTATAATTACCTACTACTTGCTCCAAGCACTATACTGTTTAAAGTAGGTTTCGTTTGATTACTTAAATATTAGGTTTGCTTTTTCCCTTGCGTGAATCGACTAATGTTGATAATCAAGATACATCTACACTGTTTGTATGCCGATTAAAAGCAACTGCGCAGTAAAAAAACTGAAATGTTTTTCTTGTATCAATCTAGCCCTTGCGTGATCGAATCTAAATTCACACCTTCCAGCCTTATGCTTACCACTATTTTTTGTCACTGATATTGATTAGCCGTTACGTGTAGCACATTCAAAGACATTCCGGAAAATTAATTTATGTTGTTTAACCAACAAATACTATTTTAATGATGAAATAGTGGTGTTACAGTGTTCGTGACATGCTGAGCTCACTTAGTTTTATTCACAGGCTTAATGGTAATGATTATATACGATACTGCGGTAAAAAAGCGCTGTAAATTTTGTAAACTTTAGTCAACTAATTGAAAACATATATATGAAATATAATCTATTTGTTAATAATGCAATTATTATGAATGCATTTAAACAAACACATGATATTTTTTAAATTTATTAATTTTTTATTCTGGCATCATAAACGACTCTTCATTAGATTAAATGTTAAACTATAAAGTTATTGATATTGACGTATTGACCCCTTGTATCTCCGTCACTAGTTGACAAATTTGTAGGTCATTTTTTAAATTTATTTCTACTTAGATAAATTAGCGGTTCAACTGTCATTAGTGTCAAACATTTTCAGAAATATTTCAGATATGTGATTTTTTCTTCTAATTTTAGAAAACACTTCGGGTTAAGTAACTTCTTGAAAACGCATCGCCATGTGACAGTCATCTGTTGCATCCAGGAGGCCCCAGCGTAGTCTGGAACAGAACAAAGAAACCCATATTTGCAATAACGCGCGAAAACACGAGAAAGGCGTAAAGGTTCCATATTAGACCTAAATCAAATTGATAATAAATGGAAAAGAAAGTAATAGATCAAATAGCTGGTTTTTAGGCGGATTTTTCCAAGCTATAAGGATAGATTAAATGAGATTGACTAATCCGCCCCGTATTGCTATGCGGAGTCACAAGAGGAAGGTATAGGGTTGTTTGTAAGTTTAGTCTCAAAATTATTTAGACAATTGTAAAAATCAGTCAATTAGATAACGACTAACATGGCATAGTTATGCCAAAGCGTCCCGATATGCAGGGTTCCCGCCAGTAAGATAAGAACAGATACGTCTGGACCCAAGAAATGGGCGCGTCGAAGAGAGATGTCGAATTCAGGAGAGATCTTGGGTTCCACATTCCAAATTTTGCTATGGATCGCGCATTCCCTGAATCTCGGTACACTGTCGCGTGTCAATAAATTAATTAAATGTTGTTCGAGCCCGACATACGGTAAGTGTCTGGTATTCATTCTCTGAACGTACAACATTTCTAAGTTCCCACGTATTAATTAAAGTGTAATGATAATTATAAACTCCCTTTCGAGAAGTTAATAGTTAACTATTTTGTAATAGCGTTAGGATACTGGTCATAGCGGTAGATAGTTAAGTAAGAAATAACTCCTCAGGTTACAAAACGAAGCGAACTAATATCCGTGTCCATAATATTTTGCGTAAAATAATTTGTTCTATTCTTCGCGTACCTATTTCAGAAACACCCTGTATTCAGGCTTTTAATTTAATATATTTCGTAAAAGAAATAAACATTATGTTCATAAAAATGTATATCCTGAAAACATGAAACTGTACTTTGTCTTTGGCAAATGGGCAAGGAAAACAGAGCTAACTTACAATTGCGACTAATAGAAGACAATTCGTTTGGCGGGGCTAATTTTCAACACACGAAAGGAAGTAAGTGCCGCCACCATAAAAACTAGTACAGGCATTAATGTCGTAACAACGGCGATAAAATACAATGTTTCTCGAACTATATAACATTAAACATCTCAACAACCGCAGAAATAATGGTACAGTGTTGCTTGCCCGTATGCATTTATACGCGCAAAGAAAAAGATACATTACTTGCCAAGTACGGTTTACGAGAAGATAAATTTCTGGTTCAGCAATTTATGCTGATAAATACCTGAATATCCTGGAATTCACCAAATATTTTCTTCGAACTTACATATTTTCAGTCGCATTTTTATTTCTTTATGTAAGAACTTTTTTAAATACGTTGCAAAAATTGAATCTGCAAATGAGCCAAAGAGGAAAAGCAAGAACGACATGAAGGAAAGCAAGAAGAAGCGAAAGAAGTCTGCTAATGTAATTTTCACTAATAAAATTGGACAAACACACTTTACACATAACACAAAATACAAAAAAAAACCAAAAAAAAGGAAAAAAAAAGGAAAAAAAATAATTTAAAAGAAAGAAAACTATCAAAATACATTTTCAATAGAGTCACCTGCCACCTCGACACATTTTCTAAGTCCACGAATTTTATTTGTTTGTACACGAAAAAGCATTTCTGGGGTATGTCTGATATTATCACAATGGAAATTTTTTTTAACAATTCATCCCTTGTCTGTACTGGGGTTGAGTACACTAAATGTTTCAGGTATCCCAACAGGAAAAGGTCCATCGGGTTAAAGTCTGGAGAACGTGATGGACATGAAATTGAGCCTCCTCTCTCAATCCATTTATTATTAAACACCATGGATAAATAATTTTAATAATCGTTCAGAAAATTCTGGTAAACTGATGAAAATACATTCACCATACAATGTATTCATTTTTTTGGTGTAGTTATAGCAGTTATAACACGATTAGAAAAAATTTTTATATATCTATGAATCTCACAACACAAGTTTTACTTTGGCTTGACATATGAAATATATGGTTAGATATATGTTTTTAGGCTAATAGGATGTTAGGTATTGTGATATTGTTGTATTATACTGTTTATTTCCTGGTGTACCTAATAAATAAATTCAAATAAATTTCGTACCTACATCAATATCGTGTATGAACCAAACGTTTCTTCGGGTGTCTAAAGGAACATCGCTTAATAGTGGCTGAAAATTATTTTACAAAAACTCCAAATATCGATGTTCATTCAGACATCCTTCAAAAACGTATGGACCTATTACATTATTACCCACTATTCCTGCTCACATACATCGATATTTGGAGTTGAATACTTACTTTAACTTATTCTTGTTTTTTTTCTATTTTGCGTTATGTGTAGGGTGTTTGTCAAATTTTGTTAGTGAAAATTACATGAGCAGAGAGTAAGATTTTATAGGCTCTTATTTTAAATATATTTACAGTTTTAACATAGTAATTGAGTCCAATTAAAAATTAAAAACAAAAAATGGTGGAGGCGCCGCTCTATGTGCACTGTGACATAAAATCACAAATATTTCCTAGACTGTTAATTTTACCAAGAGGCTATTATCGTTGGTAAATTTTTTAGGGAACTTAATTTGAAGCGATCGTCATCTATGTAAAAATTCCGTGTTGTTACCATTGGCGGTAGTCCGTCCCTGGCGTTCTGGGCATAATGAAGTTTCAGTTACAACATCAAGAACAAGCTGCATGCATGTGTTATCGATCACCAAATTTGCATCATGCTGAAGTTAATAGTTTAGAGACTGTAAATAAAAATAACTGTTTAGTTTTCACCTTTGAGGGCCCGTAACTTGTTAACGAAGGCCCGTATGAAAAAAAATTATATGAAGAACTGATATTATTTTGACTTCACCTATTTGTACTTGACCTTTTTGTATCAAGTACAGGGATATCCTGTATATGAAAAACGTCAAATATACTTGTCTGTGTCAAAAAAAAATGGATATACATACAAATGAATGCAATACAAATTTCTAATTCTCGACTGACACAACAGTTGTTACCTTCTGGTATGGACAGTTTAATGGCTTTTAAAGTAACGGGCAGGAAACAACAATTTGTAGAATTTACTTAAAAGAGATGGCAACATTAATTTAACTGTAAAAACAGAGATCGGCACCAGATCAATAAACTTTCTTGGTTTACCTATTGAAAGCAAACTAAGTTCGACACTATACGATTCAATTCATGCTACATTTACTTTAAACAAGACGAATTGCCTAGGTTATCTAAACAGAACTCTATATGTGATAATGAATATCTTTTAAGTTAGATAATGACAGGCGTTGCATCTTTAAATCTATAACAAAATATTACTGAAATAAATTTGCAACATTGGCACTGAAGTCTTCATTTACCTTAACTCGTGTTTTAATTAAAAAAGTATTTAATCTAAAATGAAGGAAGATTGCATGATAATCCGAATAAAATAAAAAACACAAAGAAGTCTCGATGAGCTAAATTATCTTTTATGTAAGCCCGGTCCTTAGGTAAAACACAGAAACAATCATTTAATCTACTACCAAAAGTGTGTAAATCGTATTTTACATAAACCATTGGCTTTTATGAAATAATTATGCTTTTAAAGAAGATTCCTTCAACATTATCTTTCATGTTGAAAAAAAAATTAAATCTAAAATGAAGACTGACTGCATGATTATCCGAACATGTCCATGGTAATTATCTATGTAGGACAAAATATAATCATGTTTCATCTAGAGGATCCATTTAGATAAAATAATTAGATAATGTAAAGCGCGTGTCCAGTTTGCTAGTAAATAATTAGAAGTTGGGTTAATTAGCCGGATGATCATCTGTATATCCTAAAACCGACTAAACCGTTTTAATAGATAGTTAGCTTCGTTTCTACCACATATATCGGGGCATTTTAAAGCGTGTGTGTTGAATAACAATACCGCTTTTGTGAGGGTTATTGCCTGATGAATGTATTTAAATAGAGTGGCGAGTCCATTATGCATAGGCCCAAAAGGAAATCGAAAACAAATTTGGCTTCGTCTCATTTTCATTCACGTAATCGGCTTTTCCGTTATGTGGTTGGGTTGTTTCTATACTTAGTTTTGGATACGCATACAAAATACATTTGATGTGGACAATTTGTGTATCAAGCTGCGCTCGAACTCCAGCTTATAAATTTCCATAAGCACGTTATTTTAAATTATGGATATTAAGCGGGATGCAATTTGTAAATATATTTTTTTCGGTAATACAATCTACAAGTAGTTGTAACTTATCAAATTTCCCACAGCATATTGAAACATAAAAAACGTCTACGTAGTTAAACAGTTATTTGATTAACTAGGCAGTAGAGTACAAGGCGCAGCCGAGTCTATTAAAGCAGCCAAGGCATTAAATCTAGTTTACTGCCAAGTTAAACATATAATTTTTTCGTCGATCAATTTCAATTTTAACATAATAGCAAACAAAGTGACAGTCGCTTATTTGTGTATTATTTAGCATAATATACTGTACTTTTTACTTTTTAACATGGAAGATATTTGCAATAAGAAGTGCAATAATAAGAATAATAATAATCATCCTCACCACCTGTTGTGGCTTTACTACCTCCACAGAATGTGCAGAGGTTTTTAGAAAAGATCCCAAATTAATGTCTAAAGTAGCTGTAGGTACAATGGCATTGAGATAGTTATTTCTACATGAGAAAATAAAAAAATTAGGTATTGTAATTTTCAAAATATATAGAAATATAGAACACGTACCTTTGCATACGGTGATTAATAATATCCCGTATTTCTTTTAATAAATTTTCTACTGTACGTGGAAAAGCCTAAATCTTGTGAAAAAGTCTTTCGGGTCGTATTCTTCTAAATTCTAAAAAATGTGGCCTTTGAAAATTCGTGGTCTTCTAACCTTCTCATCACTATTACTAAAAGCATTTCCCTCATAATTCTTTTCTAATTAACCACAGATTGTGAAACTGGACATTAGTATTGTAAATTTTGGAAAAAACATGACTTCGAAGAAGTTGTATTAACTTTCAACTACTAACACTTGGAGCAAAAATAATTGACAGAGTTTAGGCAAATGTTAGGCAAAGACTGCTGTATTAGTTAATATCGATATTTTATACAGGACATTTTTTATAATACGATCATTTTTAAAAAGTTCAAACTCGATTTTCTAAAATTGCTCAAATGGAACACCCTGTATTTTATTGTTCTTATTCAACTTTTATTAAATATGTTCTACACCTAAAGTTGTTAGTTTTTAAAATATAGCAGCATTTCTGGAAAAACCTAAGTTTTATTATTTTCGGTCGCACGAAATGGCTTTGGAAAAAACTGTCACATTGTGTCAACTTGTCAGTTCATAATTTATGATTCCATTTTGAGTTAATTTTATTATTTAATATTTATTTGAGATATTCTATAAAATAATAAAAATTAAGTTTTTTCAGAAAAGTGGCTATATCTTAAAAACTAACAATTTTAGATCTGGAACATGCTTAATAAAAGTTGAAGTGTGAATAAAATAGAACAATAAACTACAGGGTGTTCCATTGGAAATTTTTTTTCGAAAATCAAGTTTAAATTTTCTAAAAATGATCGTATTATAAAAAGGCCCTGTATAAAATGTCGATATTAGCTAATATAGGTACCTTTGTCTAACATTTGCCTATAACTCTTTCTAATTATTTTGTTCCGAGTGTTAGTAGCTCAAAGTTAATACAACTTCTTCGAGGTTATGTTTTTTTTTACAAAATTCAAAGAATTTTCTACATAACTTGGCAATCCCTCACTAAAATGATAAAAGTGTTTATATTGAACTTTCTCGTAAATCCATATGTTTAAAAATATACAGTGTGTTCCATTTAAAAAATGTAATCTTTGGCGTGTCCCGTTTTTACTCATATGTTTCAAATTAATTTCGTAGATTAAGTTTTTTGATTCTGTACAACTTTTATATAAACTTTTTTTCTTCTATGAGTAACAAGGGAGTTATTTTACTTTCTCACACTAATGGCACGCCCTGTATTTAACATATCAACACCTTTTTAACGTTTTTATTTGAAACAGTTAAACAGTTTATGAAACATTTTCATTGTGTTTGATAACGAACAAGTATTATTTTTCTGATGACTATCTAGAGAGGCCTTCGTAGAATTAATAACTTCTTGAGGATATTCGACGGAGAAGTTTCAAGACAAATTTGAGGACCACTGCAATACCCCCAAGAAACAATTTAAATTACTATTACTTATTACACGACCAAGTGACGCACATAAATTGTCGGACAAAACATCGACTCATTTGAATGATTACTGAAACAATCTTCGCTGGGAGGAAGTTAGAACGGCTGAAAGCCAACGTACATTAGGAGATTGTTAACGTTACGGTTGCAGTTGCCAAATTAAATTATTTTCTCGCTAAAAGTACTGACCAAAAAGGGAAGAGCTTTCATAAATGATTACAAGCACAGTAATATTGTTTGGAACGGTATTTCCTTCACGTTATTTTATTATATTATTAAATCAACAAGATCAAGATTACGTTAAAATACAATATTCTGTTTCACTGGCTTGTGCTATCGCATTATTTCGAGTGTAATCGTAACGGTTTGTCATTGTTCATCGTAAACAAATCATTACGATATGGGTGCCGACAAGATTTAGGGGTTTTTAGTTGACAATACCTGCGTGCAATGTTGATTGTCTAAGCGTAGCGGTCACGTGGTTTTTAATCATATATAAAAGCTCTGTAGTACCTGGTATTTATAGTAAAACATGAGCAAAAAAGTAACAATCGATCAACAATTCAGCATTAAACGTATGTATTAAAGGGCAATATGCCATAATGTCCAGATATTTGTTTTGTTATTAACTCTATTAGCGCAAAGATACAAAAAAAATCGTTATAGTTATTAATTAATCTAAAAAGTCTAAAAGGATTAATCAAGCTGTATCTCTACAGTGTAATGCATATAAAAAGAAAAGCTTTGCACTGGACAGTGTTAGATTGCTTAAAAGTAAGTGAGGTTTCGTGCTTCTTGAAATTGATTAGTTCACCGAACACCAACGCAAGCCATTTGTCGATATAGCCAGAACTTAAATAATTATAATATGTCTTCTATCCTTCCACACTCATCTACAAGACCTATTTTTTCGGATTGCCTAGATGTCTCTTAAGTAACAAGCGTTTAATTAAAAAAATATATATATGTATTTAATGATTTTTCACAGTGAATTTCAAATTCGCTCATAAATAAATATCCGTAATAGTCAAATCGAAACACCTAGACGGCTAAATCTTACATTTTTGTTACATGGAATTACTTTTAACTTTGTTTCCAATATTTATACTTAAAAATAAAATTATCGATAAGGAAATGGAACCTTGCAAACTATTTTTTAATTACACTTTTAAGATGAATGGTTTTCTCAAAAAAAATAGGAATACATTTGTAACGCTTACTGGTCTTCCATTTTTTCGTTGATCGGTAAAACCACCAGTTTCATGAAAACGCTGCAATGTTTTTGAAACGGTTGATTTAGAGGGATGCAATTCATGGAAACTACTTCATGACACTACTTCGTTTTCTATCTTACTTCAATACGCTCGATTTCACTTAAACGTGCTATTTTTGTGAGAAAATTATTCACACTAAATGTATTTTTGACACGTGTTGTCAAGATAATCACTATTAGACAAAAGAACGACGCGGCGTTGTTATGGAGCTAGAATCTTTCAAAGGTAACTTGATGGACTATAAACTTATTGGATTAAAATATTTTTGTATGATTTATATGATGGTTTCCAAAGTTCGATATCTATGATGTGCTATAATTGAAATATGGAATAATATACAGGGTGTTCCATTAAAGAAAAATCAACTTTGTTCGTCATAGCTTTTTGACTGATCCTGCATACCTACTTAATTTTTCTTTATTGTAATAGATTTTTAAAAACCCTAAAACGTTTGTGTCTTATGACTTTTGGATAGCTATCTTACTTTAGGAGATACAAGATCGTGTCTGTATATCCTTAATCTTAACTCCATGTGGTAGAGATTGTAGAATAAATCAGTAGCAATCACCTTCTGTAACTCGAAATGAAATACCTTATTAGGCAGACGAATATTTGTTGTAATGTTAGAATGTTAGAATGGAGTCTAAAAAAGTGTTAGAGACTTTTCTCCTGTCTAGCAGTGACTGGGATAACTTGGGGATGCATAGGAAATGGGGCAAACTGTGTAACCAAGTCTGAAATTATAAAGAACTGCGTATACCTACAATGAATATTACCCGTACTCTGAAACACACAGACGTGTGGTTGCACATGGTAATCACATAATAAATCTAAATCCACTCATGTATACAGATTTGTTATGAGTTTCACGAGGATCAGGAAATCCTTCAATTTAACGACAAAATCGTGACAATGCATGAAACTTGCACAAATTAGGTAAATGTAATAATTTTCAGTAATATTATAGTTCAGATTCCGATACCGTTTGAAATGCAGCAGCTAACATGGTTAACAGATTTATTTTCAGTCGCATTTTACAAAAATATTGCAAACGAAATTATTTCCATAATCTATTTTAAACTATATCTAAAATTGTCAGTATACTTACGGGGTCAGATATCAAAAAACAAGCAGGAAATTAGCAAAATACATAAGTTAATAAAAAAACTCATGTATGTCAACAGTTCTGATAAGAATTACCAAAATCTAATAACATCTTTGCTGTGAATAATATCAAATAAAGTAACTACATACACAGCTGTAACCATAGAGGACACAAATATGTTGCTTTTCGTATAATTTATATGCCGAAATTCTACCGCCAGAGACACCTATTGTTCTCCTGCGGTTAACTATTTTGTTTCAGCTCATGGGACTTTGATAGATGGCTCTCTTCGTATAATTAAGTTAGAGTTACTGAATTGAAAGAGTATCTTTCTCGGTTTCAAAAATTCATACCTATGTACGAATATGTTTTCTGCCACGAAAATTGTATAATTCCAAATATTTCGAATTTTCACCACCAAAAACGGTGGTGACAACATTTTTAACAGTAAGGCAATGTTTCGCATTGTATTAGCTATGACCTGTCCAAATTTGGTTAGTGCATCTCTCTCGATTTCGAAAATTCAATATCTATATTCTATGTGATCGTATTCAGCCACGAAAATTGAGTAATTCCAAATACATATTTCGAATTTTCACCATCAATATTTTTAACAAAGTAAGTTATAATTTTCTCTACACCAAATAAGTATAGGTTTGGGGTAAAATTTAATTGCTCTAAGGGACTGCACTTCAGGATGCCTTCAGAAAAAAAGAAAGATGTAATATGATATAATGGCAATGCTGTTTACATAATTTCCTCTAATTGATGAAAGCTGATACATAAAGTTTTAAAAATAACTTCGAAACTTGATTCAATCTACCAGTATTAAAACTTGCGGAAAATTCGAAACATGCTTCAGTTTCCTGCTTATAGTGCAACTGACTATAAACTCCTGAAACTAATTATGAAGTCCTAAACAGCACTAGAGGCTACGAATTCTCTTTTTGTTAAATATTGACTATGTGCCAATTATCCTAAAGGAAAAGTGTGGCGTAGTACTTCATTACAAAAAAGTTTAACAAGTTATATATGTTACGATATTGAAGAAGAGACAATTTTAATAAACGAGTCTGTTTTATTCTACCATGAAATGGAACAGAACAAAGTACTCATATAGTGCCAAATATTTGATTTATTCTTTTCTCAGCGTTTATGTAACTAAGAAACTTGTTACGCGTATACAGAGTGTTTTCAAAAAAGGTTTCATAAGTCCAGAAACTGATAGAACATAAAAAATACATTTTTATTAAACAATATACTAATATAAATTGCTTTTCGCAAATTATTATTTGATAGTTGATATTTCTTTTTCAATAATGTGATATTTGCATTACAATATATGCATGGTGCATGCAGGTGATGTAAACTCCATTTGTTTGTTCGAAACTTGCGCAAAAAATGGAAATATTCTTCCACCACGAATTTGTAGATAATAAAATTGGGAAGTTCGGTGAAAAATACAGCCTCAATTAATTTTACGTTGCACGAAACATATTTTCATTATGTGGTTTATAAATGCATTATTTAACTTATGCCTATGCTACACCAGACACGCCGATTTAAAATTGATTTTGCGGTTGTAGCAAATTAAAACCAACTGTAATCGATAAATACATTCCATGTTACACGTGAATCCTAGCGCGGCAGTAAAAACAATTAAAACTATAAATATTAGGTACTGTTAATTAATCGAAAAATGTTATACAAATGCACGCCTCATTTATTATGTACCGGCACGACTGTGCGGTTTGAAGCCTTTTGTTAAAAACGATCTTCGGAGATAAAGCTCAAAATAAGGGATTTGATTTACATATAAAAGGGTTGGTTTACCGTTTTGATTTTATCTTTGTTAAAGTATGTGAACGCGTATATTTGAATTTCTACTTTATCGCTGAATGCATTAATATTTTCTGGAAATGCATGGAAGCCCTCCATTAATGTTTCTCTTTCAAGTGGAGTGTAATCATATCTGTCTCTCAATAACAGTTTTTAAATTCTTTCGTCGAACAAGGACAAAACTTTATGTGGGAAACTCATTAGGGGAGGATAACAGATGGAACCTCATTCATCCTGGATCTATACATAAAATGATTTTAATACCACAAATTGTATTATACATTTCTAAAGTTTTTGAGAGGTTCAACCACTACACATTGTTAAAAAAAACTTAAAAACGTAGGGCCTTGCAGTGGATTAGTTGAATTATTTCGTTGATACTCCCAATATATATGCAATGTTGTGGATTTAAATCTAATATTTCAATCATTAGGAATTCCTCAAGGGTCCATACTTGGACCTCTTCTGTTTGTTATTTTTATCAATGATATGTCGAAAGACCTAAATATACAATAACTATGGTACGCTGACGATGTAAATGATATTCTAAGTTGAAACGTTAAACGAATAAATAGCTAGACATGAGAAAATGAAGGATAAAAAGTTTGATTAATAAAAAGGTAAAATCGTTAGATGAACACATCAATCTGTCAAAATAAACTAAATAATGTAAAATTTTGAATTAAATAGGCTATAAAAGGCAACAAGACAGTAATAAAATACAACAAAGTACAATTTTGTAGTCATGTATCATATAGGAGCATTGGTATGAGGAAATTTGAAAAAAAATTAGATTTTGACAGATAGATTGACGGAGAGAGAAGGAGTTACACTTATAAATAAAATTCATGCAATAAACTAAGGCTATAATTAAAGTTTATCATACCTTTAGTCTATATTTATAAGTGGAATCAAAATTAAAGTTCTTTGTATAACTTCATATAGCGATTTTCGGAATATCAAAACGATGATTCAATATTGTGTGAAATTTGTTCTGTAAAAAGTATTTATAAGATGTAAAATGATTTGTGTTGTGTTAAAAAAACCTTCTAGTCATATAAAACTAAATTCCAGTTTACGTTCCAAGTAGTGCATAAACATTATTAGTTGTCAAAAAATGGTGGACCTGAAATCATTTCAGTTATTAGTT
This sequence comes from Anoplophora glabripennis, assembly GCF_000390285.2. NCBI lineage: Eukaryota > Metazoa > Arthropoda > Insecta > Coleoptera > Cerambycidae > Anoplophora > Anoplophora glabripennis. The sequence goes on from NW_019416774.1 coordinate 1,461,159, forward strand.
AATTCAAACAGAAAAAGACTGTTCAGAATAGTGAAAATAATGATATATCAATGTCGTGGAACAGTAATATAAACATAGTATTAAGCTAAATAGCGCAGTTTGGTTAAATTTTGCAAAAATTTGAAAAATTTGTAAAATGTTTGAAAATGAACGCAGAAGAAAGATATTGGTATTGAAACTTACAGAAAATTATGTAGAATCTGAATATGTAATTGTCATGATGCAAAAACATTCATAAAGACAATTTCCAATTAAAAAAATTCATAAAACGTCAATATAATGTATCCATAGCAACAGGTACTTTTGTCTTCAGTTTATAAAAACTAGAACAGGGCCCGTAGCAGTCAGTCTTTCATAATTTGCCAAGTTATAAACTACGTTTAGTTACTCCTAAAATAAACAAAAGCAAGTCAAAATTAAGTAAATAAATGGTGAACTTAGTTACCAGTTTTGAAACATCAAACGACATTCAGAAGTAATCTGCCATCTGTCAAAAGTGTAATTTTCTATCAGTTAAAATTTTTCTAACTAACCAAATACCTACTGGAAACTTATATAATGGGAACAAATGTTATTTAACCAAAAATGCAAAGTATAAATTGTCAAATAAAAATTAATGAAGAGCAGTGAGAAAATACAACGGCGGGTGCAAACCCTATTTACCAATGGAAAATCAAGCACAGTTTTACGACCTAGAGCACCTGAAATCCAACATCGACCATCAGGAGCATCACGTCACCTGAAAGGCAACTCCGAAACCAGCAATACATAAAAGCGTTACTTTTAAAAATTGGCCAATTTAAAAATCTCACTGTACGAGTTCGTAAATAACAATCAAACTGATAACTTAAAGGTAATTTTTTTTAAACATACCAAAGTAGACTATAATCTCTAAATTTTCACCTTCTAGAGCAAAAGTAGAATAACTAGTAGATTTAATGCAGTATTTAAGAAAATAAAATTTGTTAAGTTGTCCAAATATTTGAATATGCAATAGCTTAGTGCGAATTTTCATTTTCTAAACAAATCTCATACTTCAAAGTATATCAACATAGTGAAACACACCCCGAGGAAGTATCAGCTCTAAACCAAGTTACTGTACAAGACAAGTCTTGTTGGCGTCCAGGCAAAACTAAAATTAAAGTACAGCAAAATTAAAATTTAAATTCAATACATTCAATAAATGAAATAAATAAAAAAATTAAATTATATAAACAAAAAATTATAATTGAAACAAAAATCATAACAATATGTTGTCACATAAACTCTGTTTTGGACTGTGAAAATTCTCAAAGTTATATTACCTCACTTAAAATTGAATCTAAGGAGGTCATATTCCAGAATTACCTTACTTTGCATCATAAAAGAGCCGTTTAGCACATTCGCGGACGCCTGGTGCATTAAAAAAGTGCAAGAATAAATTTACAAGCTTTATCGGGTTAGTTAAATTAGATTTACGCCAAAAGTAGGTATGGTGATTAGATTTGACGGAACAAAACTGTAAATTGAGTATCGGGTCTCATCGAACTCCAAAACTACTCTTCTATTAGGTAATAGTAATATACCTCGACGAGACCGGTATTCTAGGTGGCATCCTCGTGAAGTTTGCACACATTGTTTTACATGTAACGTCTACAATAAAGCAATAGCGACTCAACCATGCAGCGACGTATAGAATACTGATATCCAGCATCCCAGTTTCCGGGCAATCACAGCTCGACTGCTTGCAGATACATGCCTGAGAAGCAAAAAAGTTTTTAAGGATGTCTAGAGAACGGGATAATGCACAATTTTCTACTAGCAGATATGGGTATTTCTTAAAAGTTTGCAGTTATTTTTAACCTCTTAACCGATATTTAAAACACTGAATGGAAAGCTGATCTTTTGAGCTTTTATCATTGGCGAAATCCTTAAAAATACTTCCAAATATTATCAGTCGTATTTTTAAGCATTTTAAAAATAAAGACCCAATTAAGTGTATCATTCTGTATCACGTGTAAAACAAACTGTTCGGGAGATACAGCTGCATGTAAATATTTACCCTGATCCCTGTCGTTCTCCCCAAAATATTGCTGGCAGGACAGTGACAGTATGATTTAGTTAATACAAGTCAAACATTATTTCAGATCCTCCTGAAATATCCGTGGAACGACCAGTGGTACATTCGGCCGAAGGATTTGAGGCTCAACTGGTGTGTATCGTCCATGGTGAAAGTCAACCTGAGGTGAGTTGGTTTATCATTTTTTGTTATTAATAAAGTAATAATGTCATGTACATACGTTTCGATATACTCGGCAGGTGCGTCTGCGTAACTACGCCTGCTACAGGTTTAAAGTACGTTTAAAAAATTTGTTGTAATAACTGACCTGCGTCGACCCGAGTTCAGTTACCGCCCATTATAAAATTCAATTGTCAAGAGATTTTACAGCAAATGAGTTTACTGTCGAGATAGTGACCGTAATAATCTTTCTGAGATCCAATTGGCAAATAAAACGTTGTGGATGGGATAATAAATATATGAGATTCTTGAAAAAATAGTCACTTCATACGTTCGTGTAAACCAAGAAAAAGGAAAAAAATGTTTGCTTATAATCACGAAAGAAATTAAATCAAATTTTGACTATTTGAGAATAACCAGTACAAGAAAATTATGAAAAGTTTATCATAAATTAGCGGAACATGTATAAAAAAATATTTAGAATGAAAGTAGACACATAAGTACAAACTTAAAAATAAAAATAAAACAAAATATCTCAAAACAGCATTGAAATACAAAATAATAATAATTTCAGGACCTATCACCATACATTTCAGTATACATATCCGTAAAAAGCCCTCGAATTGGCTTTAGAATTCTTTAAAAAGCACCAATACTTCTATAAAATATGTCGAAATACAACGAAAAGTTTAAAAAATAAAATGAACTGAAATAATTTTAGAATACAAGATACAGAATTAGAATACACGATACATCATTTTGAATTCGGATATGTTTAAAAGAAATTAACAAAAAAAATCGATTGTTCACACCTCGATATCTTACAAATCCATTATTAAACAAAAAGGAATCCTAATATCATTTTACAAAATTCTATCAATTCACAAAGTTTATTTAATTTCCCATTTATAAAGTGAAGCGCCTCATAAAAATCAGGTGGGTAATAAAATTAATAAACTTACCTTTCGCTGCTATCAATGTTTCGTATATAAACCCCGAAAAATATATCGAAATACAATTACACCACCTCGGGGGTTGCTATGAGATACTCTGTCACTATGTAATTAATCTTTTTCCTTTCCTCTTCAAAAGTTTTTTGTGCTCTTACTACGGATATTATATTTCATTTAATGTGATGAGGATCAAACGTGTTGCTCGAATCTTTCTGCTAATGGTTTTTGTCCCGCCGTTGTCCAAATATTTTTTGTAAATCAAAGTGCTTTTTACTGTAACTCACGCCAAATAAATTTTTGTTTCAGATATTTAAGCTCTTGCTAATTAATTATTAAACGTTGCTTTCAATAATTTTCTCACACAATTATAACTAGTCACAGTATATAGATATAATTTTAACATTTGTCAGGACTCTTTCATAGTTCTGAATTGATAAAAAAATAAGGTGGTGCTATGTGCTACTATTTGTAGTAACTTACTTTTTGGATTTATAAGGATATTCCACAATCTGATAACAATAAGAGTACGCATAGGTATTTGCAGAATTTTAAATTATTAGCTTTTAAGGGCGCCTTTTTGTATCATATTATTATGTATACATTTCTTTTGTCAATCTGACAAATCATGAGTGGGTTACTTCTGATCCTCCAAATCTTATCTGCGTTCCGAAGTTTCAGACAACGTGAGGTGAGATAATATAAAAATATTAGGTCTTACATAAACATCCTGTATTATACTAAAAACTATTTCATACAGCTGTAGGCACTAAAAAGTTTTCACCTTAAACAGTTAGACTCTATACAAAACAGGGTATTATTAATTTCAATCTTTAAACTCCTTTATACATTTTAGGTCCTGAAACCTTTGTTTATCTCTAAATTAAAAACTTTATTAATTTTAAAGATGAGCGGATGTACCAAAATCCTCCGAAAGAGAAATATAAAAGATAGCACTTGCAGTACCACAACCTTTTACTTTTCACTAAAGCGAGTACGTTACAGAAGTTCAGTCTGAGAACTTTTTGATGCATATTCCTAAAAGCCTCTCTATGCATACGACCAGTAAAATATGCATCTCTACCCTGCAAATGTTTAGCTTTCATGTTTATAGCATCCTCTTCCATTAATTTTAATTAAAAATATTGTTTTGTGCGAACTAATCTCCAATGTAATCCCAAAGATACGTTGCTGTATCCATAAAAATTGATTTAGTTAATGCGTGAAATAGTTTCACAATCCGCTTGGCATAAAACGAAAATGTATGCCCTCTGTTCGTGTTCAGCATTAAAATGTTTCGCAAGAAACAGCCACGTATTAGCCCACAATTTTTACACGAAGAAGTTAACTATTTTTACTTGAGCAAAGTAGGTAAATTAGTTGTAAAATCATGACACTGAATTTTGATGACAAGAAAGGTAATATTCGAAGTAGAAAGAGAAGAATGTGGTCACACTGAGAAAAATATGCAAAAACATCAACTGTACCTGCACTTCAAGAATGATAACATCATGTTATATATACCGAACTTCTTAGTCTCAAATTTAATTCTATTAGTTAAAATACCATTTTATTCTAATATTCACTCTCACTAACAAGAAATTTTAACATTTCATAAAATTTTATATGCGCCCATAAACGCTTCAATCGTTCCGCTGCATTTTTATTCCATTTCAGGGATGCTTAAAGTTGTAAAAGTTTAATAAAACGAGCTATTGGAGCAGATCAGATGAGACTTTGTAGTTAATACGTAGGTACGTTGATTATCTTTTATCCTTTTTATCTAGGTAAAATTTCGATTAGATTGCTCCACTGTCGCAGATATTAATTTTAGTGCAGATTTTTTGTAATATTGAATATATTTCTTTCAACAATATTTTCATTAGGTATCTTTTGCACTGAATTTAAAAAAAATGCACAACACATATTTTTATACGACTTCTATTCAACAAGAAGCACACTAGTTCCATAAATCAAAGTTATAGTTTTGATTGGAAAGTGTAAAGTAAACAAAAAAATACTTTATTGGCGTAAACGTTTTTGAGAAGTGTCTAAATTAAAAATTTGAAATATTTTAATGAAAACAATTTAACATATTTTCATGTAGGTATTCAAACTGAGACTGAACAAATTCTTTTCATTAAAAAAAACTTTGAAATATTCATGTACAGAGAAATATGATAAAAGAAAATAATGTTCCCACTTCATCTTTTATACGTCCAAAATAATACATTATAAACTAATTTTTAAATAATTTATAAGCACACAAACACGTGGTAAAAGTATTAAAAACTCAATTTTACCTGTCGGGGGTATAACTTGATCAGCTCATTCATATTTAAATGAGGCCAGAAACAACAGGGAAAAGCCTTTTGTAAACATTATGAAACAATTTCATTTTGGGAAATCATAATATTTAGTACGAAAATGTTTTTGCTGAATCAATTGATTTAATGTTAAAACCTGTTCATATTTTTATCTTATATATAAAAGTATAAAACATTCAATAGAAAGTCTGTTTTATTTTTCAAATTCTGAATTTACAGAAAGTTTTGAATATTATTTGCTGTATGTTTTATGTAAAAAAGAGTTGCAACTACATTTTTTCCGAATAAAAATTGATATAGTATTGTCCAAAAGTGATCAATCTCTTAGTATATTTACACTGCTTACGAATTCAAACAAAATAATTCAATGGAATTAAATTGGGCGAATGACGTGGTCAACCTATTGGTCTATAGAAGGATCATCTTTTCATTAGTCTATAATTCTCTTCCAACCACCGAATAATTTGTTGACAAAAATGCAATGGATTTCCATCTCCATCATCACCAGGGAAAAAAACGAGCCTGCTCGTAAACAGTGCATTATCCCAAAATATTGGTAGAATTTGGACAGTAGTTTTTATATTGACGAAACTAGAATAGTTAGAAGTCTAATCAAAGACCTCGTTCAAATTCGTTTATCTTGAAATATAACAAAAGATATCAATTTTAACGCTCTCTATCTCGAAAACTAAGCATTCATAATTTCATAATTTGATTTGAATTCATCTTGTATATTACAGATTGAAATTGGCGAAATATGTTTATCCTAAAAAATGAATTATTTGAGGAACTTAACTTTTCAAATTTGTGAAAATAATTATTTAAGTTTGTTGCTATACAGAAAGAAGTACCTGAACAAGATCTAAATACATATTTTTAAATAATCTACAAATAAATACAAACAATTTTTTTCCATTTAGAGACAACAGAAGTAGCGAGATGAACAAAACAAACTATATTGACACACAAAATGTTATATTTTGAATTTCATTTTCTTACTTTCAAATGCTCAAATAATAATGCATTGGTGTTTTGCAGATAAAATAGTTACAGAATTTTTAGTCGCTGTGACAGTCAAAAGTTTCTTTATTTTAAGGAGACCAAATGCATTCATAATTGAAACAAAGAACAAAAATGAAAGAAAATCATTTTAAGAAAAACAGTAGAATGGTGAAATTTGGACAAATCATTCAGCTAAGCAAAGGCCTAAATTCACTGAATTTATCTCCAACTATGTCAACCAATAGCAGAAATATCGGGAGATATTTCCACCAAAAACTGCAGAAGTTCGAAGCTTCTTAGTATTTTGATAATTTGTTACAAACTCATTTACCATTCCCTCGTATCATACCAGGTGTGAAGACAATTTGCAGTTGTCGCCTGTCAAAGGCAGTATGACTTTTCAGTATGGCTAACCTCCGTTCCCTTTGGAAGCGTTCGGAGCAGGATGGGATTCTGCTTAAATTTAAACAATGACAGTGACACAATAGTAACACATAATTGTTTGCAAAAACATGAACATAAAAAAATATTTCACATATATATCAGATAAATATTTTTATTTATTTTATTTATTTATTTAAAATAACACGTCTGTAAATTATAAAGAAACAAAGTGCACTTTAAAAAACTAATTATTACTCGATTATTTATTTGATTAAAAAAAATTCTGATACGTATTCAGGAGAACACGTACTATTACTGACTGATCCCCACTTAACGTTACACCCTGTATAATACTAATCATAATCCTTAATTTACCTTTTAGATTACATTATAACGCGATTTATTATCCCATAATAAAATATAATTTCCGGACCGTTTACGTTTGTCAGAGTAAACTGAATGTATGATGAATCTTGTTATCCCATTATTGACCGGTGCCATTTTGTAGCACATTTATCGCGTGCACTGGTGGCATTAAATCACGGTTTCCAATGACACGATACCGGCGTTTTTCTACGATCCGCGATTTTCCAAGCGGAAATGATGTTAATACAGCACATATCCGGCTTAACACATCCATCTCTGCGCATGGCTGAGCGTGTCAACCGCAAGCGCGCCATTTGCATATAAATTATCAATTTGCCCCGAGACACGGTCTAGTGTTGTATGAAGGAGCGCACCAGCTTGAACGTATTCTCGTAAAAATTGAGTTTTTACACCGCCCGCAATAACTCCAAATAATTTCGACAATGTTTCTAATAAATTTTATATGTACTATATCGAATTTAAATGTAAGGCTATGATGGTAAAATGCTTAAATGTTCCTTTCTTTTCTGCAAAAACTTTAGTGCCTCTCCAACGTCTCTATATACAGGGTATTCCAACAAGAGACCCTGAGATTACTTTTCATGATAGAGTCCTATCAAAAACATTACCAAACAAAAGTCGTAGAGTATCAAGAAACGAACATGCTGCTGATCAAGGATTTAACCTTGACCTTAAACACCAAGGTCATAGCAAGGTCAACTCGGAACTATTAAATTGAACACCTTATTTTTCATACCAGCAATCAATAAAGCGCCAAATTTTTATCAGGATATGGAATTTTTTTCTGGTGCGTTCTTGCAGGACAATTGAAGGATAATCTCATTTTTCGAATAACTCGAAAGGAAATGTTTCAAGCACTGTAGGATTTTTGACAAATTACATGATCAGCTTGGATTTGACCTTCACCACAAGTCGTAAGGTCAAACTAAGGTCAATTTAATGTCAAACCGCAAATTTTATGTCGAAATTTGGGATCGAAGAATTTTTGTAGTATGTTCTTTTGGGTCATTTGAAGGTTAGATTCATATTTCATAAAAAAATAATAGAATGTAATAGACGCATTGGACTGTCACAATTAGTATGATTATTTTGGAATTCGACACGTTGTTAGATTAAAAATTAAAATCTGATTAAAGGTCATTTTGGAAGTTGATATCTAATCAGTATTAAATCAAATCCAATTTAACTAGTCATTCAGAATCTTACTAATTTTGCTTAAAACGTTTTTGTGGGTCTGTTCAGAGGAAAATGAGTTTGACCTTCTAAAGGACATATTTCAAAAATGTTCTCCCTCACCTTCAATAAAATATTGAAAATACAATATTTTCTGAGTTAATCGTGATTGATAATGTACATATTTTATTAAAAAAAAAAGACGTTTTTCAGTAGTTTTTCTCGAATAACTCGGAAAATAGACGTTCTATGAAAAAAAAACCATCACGAAGCTTATAGAAAAAGCAAAAGATTGCGTATTTTTCATTTATGTAGGTGCAATAGATGCTGAGATACGGCTGGTTGAAGATAATTTCATGACCGCCAGAAACTAAATTGGAAGCATTTAAAGAAAATTTAATAGAAAAAATTTTAAAGTATTTTAAAAAATCTTTAAAATGAACTTGACTTTAAGTCATTAGCATAAAAATTAACAGAGTTATGATTAAAAACTGTTAAATCGCTTTTTCGGAAAATAATCAGTACAAAAACTGATGAATTTTTCACGAGATTTAAAAGTAAATGTAATTCTTCTACGATTTACATTTTTATGTGCTAAAAATATATTATACAAGTTTAAGCGGTTTAGAATGCATATTTTGGAAAATATGTATTACGTTTTGATTGAAAAAAAATTTTTAATTCCAAAAAAATGACATATTTTAAAAATAAAACAGACACGAAAAATAGTCAAAAGTACAAAAGTTTATATTTTTTTTCACAAAATATTTTGGTTTTTTTTTATTTATTTAGGATAAAAATTAACAGAAATGTCACTGTTAGAAGTTTGCAATTGAGGGCGAACGACATGTTTGTCAAACCCTTTAACCTTAAAAATCGCAAAAATAACTCGTTACATAAAATATATTCAACTTTACAGTAATATCCGTAAAATCGTTTTTGGATCATCTTAATAGCTTTAATATCTAGGAAGTTATCGTTAAAAAACCAACGGTACCTTACCGCTTCAATTTTCGGAGCATATCAATATTCTGGTTATCCACAACTTCCGAGCATTCTATATACAGAATACCTTCACTTCTTCTCTTTAATCTTTTAATACTTCTACTTATCAACTTTAAATGTATAAAATTGTTTTTGATCAGATAAACACTATTATAAAAACTTATTAATTTTAAATAATTTAAAAGCCATTTTTTTATATTTTGTCATTCGAGGTGGTTTTTAAGGATTAAAACAATGCGATAAATTATAAATTGTATTATAAACAGGTAAAAGAATTTATTTTATCCTGTTTGTACTATCAAATCGTTTCAAACTGTTAAAAACTATTTTTATATGTATATATTTTGTTATTAGGGGTAGTTTTTAAAGGTTGAAATATTGAAAAGATTTCTAGCTATAATATCCCCTAAAAATAAGAAGCGCATATCAAGTATATATTACTTTTCATTTCTCTTCGTTCAATGGACTATTAATGCAAATTACAAAAAATTTATTCCCTTTTAAAATATAAATACGCTTAAATCTATAAACCGAAAAAATATTAAAGTGATAACTATGTTAAATTCTATTCTACGATATTTTCGATTACTATAAATTACAGCTTAAGTACTGCAGTTATTGTCCTTCAATTTTCTTACCTACTACCTAGAGGATAGCAATTATACTTTTTCACGTAACTATCCATAATATATTAATCCATAATTTGAAATAGACGTAGAAATAAAAAATAAGCCAACTGAACAGAAACCTGATAGCAGGAATCGAAGAGTTTTGTATCAATTTTCGGATACAGGCGTTTTAAAACAGGTCACAAAGATATCTATGATTAAATCTTTCACTGCGAATGAGTCGCTTTATATCAAAGAAAAAAACATGCTCCCGATAAATATATTAATCCATACATTACGTTTTCACGGATCGGAATCTTCAAAGTACTTTTCAAATCAGAATCAGATAAACGAAGAAATGATAAATTATAATAGGAACTCCTTTGTATTCCATGAAAATAATTAAAATAAATTAGAAAGATTATTAATCCTTCCCCCTGTAAATGACAACCGGCATAATTCCATTTCATTTTATTCCACTGGGTTATTTTTCATTGACAAAAGCACTTGCTGTGCGCGGTAAAAAAAGACGTGGTCGAGCAACTTTTATACATACAATCAATTTATAGAAAGCCGGCGGTTACGTAATCAGGAAGGACGGTTTCCTCAACCCCCCGGCAAGTGCCATTGAATTATGCCCATAATAAATCAGCCATAAACTTGAAACTTTTTATTGATGCCAAGGAGTGTTATTAAATCTGTGTAATAAAGTGTGTGAAATTGAGTTATTTATTCGGCGGGTAAATATGGTAGTTTAGGGTCTTTCGGGACGCGAAAGCCTGCAATAGACTCACGTACTTCCATAATGTGAGTCGTACGTCATCCGTTCCACGAGTTGCATCGCTGAAAAGCGTTTAAGGGAAGAAATATTGTTTACGAAAATTACAGAAGTGTTTACACTCCCAGTATTTTACGCTGCTTCCAAGCCCGCGACTTTAATATTCGGGGAATACTGCGATCTGAATATGCATGCCGAAGGAAAACTGACATTCCAGTATTTTTAGATAATTTTATACCACGTTTTTTCTCATAAAACGAATTGCATTATTATTTCTCTTCGGAAAAATAATAAGATACTTGGTTTTGGAAATAAATAATATTCATAAAACTCTTCAAGTCGATATCTAGATATCTAAAAGAAATATGAAAGATTTATTAAAAAAAAAAGTGTCACCGAACTTAATATGATAAAGTTCTAGTGTTAATTTTGAAAAAAATATACCTATAACAACTTCTGTTCATCAAAAGAATATTTTTAGTTTCAAATGTATCTGGCACCTGTTATTTTTTTGTATTGCAAGCACTGCTCATAATTTGATAGATTTTTAAGTGAAGCACATTCAGCAGCTTCAATCATCGAAAAATTTCTTTCGATTGTGATGAGATATTTTTTTTCGGCCTCGAGATATTGGGATTGATGAATTTTAAACATTTTTATATTAGAAGCAATAAAAAGTTACCGTTCCATTTTCGTAAATAAATGATTTCCCTGGCGGGGCAAGTTATTCGTGACCTAAAAGCAAAACCATATACATGCTCTAAACATTTATAGACTAATCACTTAATATTTATTTGTTGGAATTGAAATAGCTAACGACAAAATAACGTTATTTAGCATATAATTATTTATTCTGAATATGTAGTGGCGGTGAACTGTATATTGTCTACTAACATTCCATTGAAGTAAATAATACAAGTTATTTTAGGAATTCAATGCATATTTAATAATTTAATTTATTAGTATTTAAACCATTGTACATTGAAAAAGTGTAGTAGCATATGATCAAAAACCTAAAATATATAAGGTATAATATTCACAATATGACTTTCAGTATATGACAGATGGAGTCACTGTTATATCTTCCTGTCAATATACAGGAAAATATTTTTATTTCTTTTCAAGTAAATCTTATTTTAACTGTTTTGGTACAAATATAGAGATAGTGCTTTATTATATGTTACGAACGAAAATACAGGCATCATTCTGTTTTTATTAGGTATTTAATTTTATTAATGTTTAAAAAAATACTAAAATAAAAATTGTACCTCTCACAATTTCAAACAAAATACATGGAAAAATTAAAATTAAAAATCGTCTCTATATAAATTTTAATTAACTGCGGATAATTAATTTTCCTGATTGGTTAATACCATGGAAAGTCAATTAAATCAATATGTTTATATGAACATATAAATTATACGTTAATTTTCAAACAATGTGTTTCAATATTTGTTTTGTCAAACGGTATATCGATGACAGTTGCTCTGTATATGTCCACAGAAAAGGTGTCGAATAGAAAAAACCTATTTTTTCATTTTATGGAAAAAAGTTACTCTTGATAAAAGATTTTGCTGGTTGAGTAAGATTGGGATAGAAAAATGTAACATTTATTGTACGGGGTGTTCAAAAAATTGAAAAAACTTTAAATGGTAAAAGAGCAAAGTGCACTTATTTGTGAAGATGTGGAAATAAGTTACTAGGAAAAGTTGTTAAAAAATATAAGGCAGTTTCTAATAACCAATTTTCGATAAAATCGGCCTACTTTTATTTATTGCTCAATTAAAGGATGCGATTAGAGATGCCGTTGCTTCAATATCTTCAGATGAGGTTGGTTAGAAGAAGTTTTGATGAATTGCCTGTTTAAAAACATGTGCTCAATATGGTGGCAGTGTATTTGAGTAAATAAACTTTAAAAATTTGTGAATTGTTAATTTGGAATAATTTAATTTGTATAAAATAAATTTAATGATTACAAATAAATAAAAGTACGCCGATTTTTCGAAAATTAGTATTAGGGACTGCCTTTTGCTTTTGAACAACTTTTCCAATTACTTATTTCCACATCTTCACAAATAAATGCACTTTACTCTTGTAGCATTTAAAGTTTTTTCCATTTTTTGAACATTCCGTACAATAAATGTTAAACTTTTCTATTTCAATCTTACTTTAAGAACCAGCAAAATTTGTTATCAAGAGTAACTTTCTTCGATAAAATGAGAAAAATAAGAAAGTTTTTCCTATTCAACACTTTTTCTGTGGACATACCGTATATATAACCTAGAAAATTACTAAACTCTAATTATCTCTCCCTTTCACTCTCTCCCTTCACATCTGGCAATAATACACCTAATGAATAACATAATTGTAACTTTCTATAAAATGGCGAATGCGCCGATTCGAATCACCGGCATGTGTACGAAAATTATGAAATACCGTGTTTATTAATAATATCCTACCCGTTCGATCAGGAAGTCTTGGATTTGCGTAAAGCTACAGAAAACTGTTCAGCACCGCCCCATGTGTCACCAAACTAAAATGTCTAAACCCTTGTCACCGAACGACAACATACATAATAAATAACATATCAAAAACGTGATTCGTGTTGACATGCGTGATTTTACATAAAAAGCTTTGCGACTATTACATATTTTATGTGACGCATTTATAAAGCAATCCTATCATATTACACTAATCATGGTAACATGCCGATAAAAGTCATGTAACGGTTTATACTTAATGGGAAATTATGTTTTTGCATTTTAACTCGTGCGAAAAACAATATTTCCCCGTGAGGCTTTCGCAACGGCAGTGGCATAAAAAGTTGGCAGCAAAGTCTATCCATCAGCTATTAATTTAAATTATACTCTATTTGTAGTTTATTAGTTTAGAGTTGTGACGAAAAATCCACTTCAATATTTACGTATGGGTAGTGTTTTATGTATATACTACTCATTTTTTAATTCAATTGTATAGCGATATAGGTATGTTTGTCACGCCAAACTTCAATTAGAATTTCCAAGATAAAGTTTTCAAATTGAATTTCCTGTGAATAATTGAATCATCAAATTAAGTGTATTTTTAGCAATCTGATTAAATCCAAGATATTCCAATTCCATCTCCTGTGGCGGCCTAAACACGCTGACGCTGCAAAAATTACAGTCAGCGTCTCTTATGTTTTTTTACCATTAATTTTAAGTGACGTTAGATATAGCCGAACCATCTATCTTTATTTAGAAAATAGATTTATTCCACTCTATTTTTAACATGTGTAAGCACGTATTAAATCGACGCATCCGAATAAATAAGCCTTTTATTAGCTCTATCGAAAATCACATTAGCCTTGGTGAATTAAACGGAGAAAGAAGGAGGCGAGGATCATGTTTTTTGTTGTCAGCAGCTTCTTTTGTTTCGTCGGACTGTTTTACACGTACTTTCAGCCCCTCTCTTAATCGCTCCGTTGATTGTTTTTTAAATTGCTGGCTGTTTTCTTGCTTTAATTGTTTGTTTGTATCCTGTCGAGTTTATCAAAAGAGTGACGATAATTTGTTCGAGGTGACAAAAACCACCGACGGATTGACTTTTTTGTTTCGTCCGGCGCCGATGTCGGCAGACAAATTCAGGAATCGATAATACAATAATATTTTTATCTTTGGGAGATTTATGCTTTATAAAATTATACTGTAAATCACTTAACGTCCTAACCTAAGCCAATATTAAAAAAAATATACAGTGGGCCCACTAAGGACACAAAATATTTTTTGAGACGCACTATTAGAACGATTTCTTTGTATATTGTTGGCAAATATTTTTGTCACATGTCCGTTATGTCAATTCGCCATAAATTATGAGCATATCATAATATTCACGATTGCTAAATAAATGAGCCATTTTCAAAAGAAAACTTGGAAATACGGCTATTAAATGAACTCTCGAAAAACAGCACAGCAATCACTACAACAATGTATTACAAACTGACTTTCGAATACAGTCCGGCTGCATAAAAAACCTACAAACTCATAAAAAGTGTTACAGAAATTTTTGTAAGTACTCGCCGTGATAAAATACATGTATTTCAGCAGTTCCAAAACAGTTTTAAACACATTATTAATTAGCTTTTTTCTCTATGACCTTAAACTTCCGGTACAAGTTTGTGACATCAGTTAACTCAACTTTTGCTCCTTTTTCACCGCTTTAAATTTTTGACGTAAGTTCATTAACACCCTGTATACAAATATTGGTGTAATGTTACCAGTTTTGTTTAGATCAGTCTTTTTTAATTTTAAGTTACACAGACATAACTAGTTCAACGTGTTAAATACTAAAACATTAATATTTACAATACGAGATTTTAAGAATAATTGCCAAAACTATTCCCAATTACAGTTCACCAAATGTGGACGGTGTTGGATTGCAGATGTGCAAATTCGTCGTTTATCAATTTTGCTGCTATAAAGGTTAATGTGGGAAAGGAAATTAGTTAAAGTTAATAAACTGCCGTTAAAATGATTTACGTGCCATATTGCTACCACAGTTCAGTGTAGGAAGCAAATATGTATTAGCTAATTTGTTATATGAAGATGTACATGATATACCTATACACAGATATCTAATATTTTATTGCAAGATGCAATATGATAATATCGATGGAAGTACTTATATAGAACACAAAGTCTCAAAACCTCATATACGAAACAAAGTATAAAATTGTCGTCTATTTTACACTAAGGGGGTATCTGTTTCGGGTTGGATAAAACGCATATGATTGGAGATTTTTGCTTTGACGGCTTCTAAATAACATCAGAAATGATAATATTTCTATGCAATAAAACCGTGGGCTTAATTGTTATTGCAAAAAAGTATAAAAAAAAATATCAAAAAAATTCATTTTTTTCTTGGATTTCTCGTCGACAACTTAGCAACTATTCATTTTAGACAAAAATGGAAGAGGAAAAAATGTTTTGTAATTAAATTTTGATCAAAAAAATAATTATTGTTATTGCAAAAATCGGAAAAATCATTTAAAAAATTGCAAAAAATACTAGTTTATTTGTCAATTTTTTTCAGACACTTGAATAATACTTCATACTCCGAAAAACATTCATAACTTCATTACTCCGAAAATAATGGGCGGCTCATCAGGGTTTTTTTAAAGTACTCGTCTTTCCGAGTACTTTCAAATCATCTTTTAAAATAAAAAAAATTGAAAGAACATTAAATTATTGCTTATAAGAGTGAAAATTGCGAAAATGTTTAAACAATCACCACGGCTCACCTAAGCGTCCGATTTGAAATTTTCAAAAACCATTTTAAAGCTTGAGAGCTCTTCTTTTTGTGGTGACATTTTCAAGTATTCAAAGGCTTTAGATTTTTAGAAATTTGATTTTGAAAATTTTGTAATTTAAAAAAAAATTAAACAATTAGGTATTATATAAAAACAATCGAACCGAATTGGATGAAATTTGGTGTGATGAATCCATGCATTCAGAAGTTTAATTGGGAAAAGTATGAAGATCCTAGGTATTATTTAAGTGTCTGAAAAAAATTGACAAATAAACTAGCATTTTTTGCAATTTTTTAAATGATTTTTCCGATTTTTGCAATAACAATAATTATTTTTTCGAATTGCAACTAACTCTATCTTGATCAAATTTGATTACAAAACTTTTTTTCCTTTTCCATTTTTGTCTAAAATGAATAGTTGCTAAGTTGTCGACGAGAAATCCAAGAAAAAAATGAATTTTTTATACTTTTTTGAAATAACAATTAAGCCCACGTTTTTTTTATTTGCATAGAAAAATTATCATTTCTGATGTTATTTAGAAGCCGTTAAAGCAAAAATCTCCGATCATATGCGTTTTACCCAAGTATACCCTTTTTAAAACAGATACCGCGTGGACTATAAAGTTACGTAAAGTGCACAGATTTTCAAATAACCACAGCATCACGTCATAGCTTTACAATCTTATATTTTTAAATTATTGTGTAAATGCGTAACCTCTTTGTGACTTTAATTTAATCAAATTTCTAATATTTGAACATTTTATATCTTAAATAATTCGATAATGCTTCGAAAAACGAACCAAAATTTTATGAAACAAATCAATTTTTTGCTCCAAAATTATTTCGTTTAGATACAAAAATTTAATTTAGTTCATCTAAATCCACTTCTTTCATCAAATGCGTTGTGAATCCCTTCTATTATTTGATACGATCTAAAGATCTCGCGAACATGCTCTATACCCAAAATCCGGAAAGTTAATGTTAAATAAATGCAGTTCACATTCTCTAAAGAAAAAATACCATTAACACGCAGATATGGGGGCGCGGATAATAAATAATATCGGATTAAAAACACGTATCGTGAGGGGTATAAGAAAGATAACAATACACGCAACGTTAACGACCTTAAAAGTGTAATACCTTAAACAAATGAAGCGCGTAGTATGCATAGACTTCGTTGCGTGCGGTGCAATTTCGTGTTAAAATTATTATCTGTTGTTGAAAATTATGAAACTCATACACAACATCAAATAGTTATTTCTCTTTTTGTTCTTTATATTTGACATGATACTTGATATTTCTATTGTGATGCATGAATTTTAGCGTTGAAATGCCACAGTTTAGGCACCACTGGGTTTAAAATTCAACAACTAAAAAATATAAACCAGATATTCAGTATGACACCTTTTATATATTTAAAAAAATATATGATGAAAACAAACAGGTTAATAGAACGTTAACGATTTATTTGAAACTGAAATTATCTACCATTTTGTAAATATGAGCTTAAAATTATAGTGCATCACGACATAAACATGCTAATACGTATTTAACTGAAACCTATAAGCATCAAACCTATAATAAAAATTGACGTAAATACGATACCTGTTGTCAGAGTATAATTACAATATACAGTTCGTTCATACATTTTTAAATTACCACAGCAAACATTTCTTTGCGCAAAACAAACAAATACAGTATTTACATACATACAGACATGAAAAAATACATAAAAATGATGTTATCGAAAAGAACGTAGTATTAATTCTTATTAATACCATATGCCTATACGTATACGAGGTCTGTTCAGTAAATAACCGAACATTATTTTTTTAAACTTTGTTATTAATTTTATACATTATTGGTCCTTGTTTGCTTCACAGTACTCCCCTGTCCTATCAATACACTTTTCCCTGGCGGTGTTTCCGTTTCGCGAAGCAGGCTTGGATTAGCGCGTAATTCAAAAAGTTCTGTTATTTTATGAACAGACCTCGTATGCGCAAAATGAAAAATAATATTAAATAACTGCCTGAACATTTTTTCTGTTTAGTTACTAAGAAAATAGGTGCTGTTTCTTTATAAGGTAGGAAACAAATTTGTCTCACGGCTTTAAATCTAGTCGGAGTTTGTCCTAGAAGTTTATTAGCCTGACATTTTTAATACAGCGAAATATACCACGGGGCAAATTTATCTGTGAAGCTGTTGATGGTAATATACAGTGTAATTAAAATTTAGCTCAATTTTATGCAAACTAAAACGTATTCAGCGTAATAAGTTTATGCTTCTACTTTTTATAGAGATCTAGTACTTATAGTGACATGAAGTGTAATTAAGATTTAGCGTAACTTTATGCCTAGTGACCCAAGCATGATACTGTTAGCGTAAAAGGTTTATATTACTAATTGGATAGATATCTGCCGAGTTTTGTTTTTCAAAAAAAAAAAGAGAGGAATACACATATGTTTGTTTAAGTAGATTATTTAATTAATCGATTATTTTATAGTAAATTGTGTTACAACTTTTGTCCATAAATAAATGTTAAAATACTGGCAAAACGTATTTTTCAAGACAGAACAGCCGATATATATATAGGGTGTATCTTAAATATTTGGCCAAATTCTGGAAATATCTTGTTTCCGAGATACAGAAAAAAAGAAATTCGATTCGCTGAATCAACTCCACTAAAATGTAATTTTGTGTAGTCTTTCCGAAGTCAGTTGAACATGTGTAAAAACGCCTAGAAATAAAATTTAACGAGTTTCATTCATAATAATTTGTATATAATGTGTAGAAAATTTCTATTATATGACCATTTGGCCAACAACATATTTTAATTATTTATGTCTTCAAACAATTTTATTATATTGATGGTAAATTTTAGTTATGACATATCAAAAAACATTTACATTTTCATTAAAATATATTACTGTTCAGCAAGAAGCAACGGGAAGGCATGAGCATATCCTTGCTAGGAAAGGATGAGGAAAGGTTGTTAGTTTAGATTAGAAAAGTTATTAAATAAAAATAATCAATAAAATAATTCCGCACTGCTGCACTGCACTGCTAGGCAATTTGTCAACAACTGAAATTTATGGCCCAGTCGCCCAGTGCGGCTGTGTACGTGCGCCGTGTGCCCGCGCGCACACTTTTCGACTGGGCGTATACATTTCTACCATCTTCACGTTTAGTTCGACCAGACCTGTATATGGGTATGGTTTAATAAATATGGGAACAGGTTTTTCAAATATTTCAATGCCGAGTTGCTGCGTAGCGACCGAACCTGGTACATACTGCCTAGGTCTTTGGTCTTAAATTAAGATCGGAAAGACTACAGGTGATCTACAATTGTATGTGCATCATACGGATATTTTTTACATACAGCATATAGCAGATAATATCACAACGTGACTTCCAAACATACCATATCTAGTCTATGACATTTCCAAGCATTGCAATGCATTGTCGTCTTTATTCTTTCTAAAACTTTCGAAATGCCATTTTAGCTCTAAAAAATTCATTCGCTTTTGATATGCGCGGTATAAATATTTCAATACTGGAACAGATTTGTGATTTTATCCTCTATCTGTACTTGCTAATAGAGGTTTTTCGGAGATGGTTTTCCTGGCTGTTTTAAGGCTGTACTACTTTTAACCAAATAAAATGGGCAACTACACCCAAATTTTCTTAAATTTTTAATTTAAATGCAAGTGTAATATTTTCTACATCCAAGAACATAGTTAGAGACAAACTGGGATAGTCGGGGTGATTCTTGATGCATGCAAGGACCATTGACAATTGCAAGGAAGTGCACTGTGTCACAGATTAATAATTTGTGACTGTGTGGTATAATTTTTTATTCTTTTTTTGAATAATCATCTTTAAGAATTTGTTATTATTCTTTTTTTCATTCCCATTTAAATAATGCAATAATTCTTATGGGAAGGCCGTAGGCTTAATATATAATTCTTGTTATCCTGAACACTGTGGATATCATTTTAAAAAACCTGATATTCTGCCGCTGCTAGGCTCAGTAAATAAAAGAAAAATTCTTTCACTATAATCATGTCATAAAAAATATTGATTAAGCAACATAAAGCAGGTGCTAAATATATTAAAAAAAATTCTTGAAGCGATAGTGCACCTCATCCATTAAGCAAATTTAATAAAATATAGTAATTAAGACTGAAAGCTGTCATTTCCTGAGAGAGTATTAAATATGTAATTAACTAAGCCCCATTAATCAAAATTTTAACATGAATAATTTATTCAAAGTAATAAATTCCAGGCTCCGACACACTTTGTATATGTTATATAAAGTTGTTTCGCTTTGAACTTAGTTTCAACGGGAACGAGAAAATAATAAGCATTCTTCTTCGCGCCGCCGCAAATTAAATATACCGGGGGCCCTAATCCCCTAATCAGTTTTCGAATAAATAAATTATTCATTATATCCAACCATGAAACATTGTCGTTTGGTAATGTGTATTTCCATATTAATTTATTTCGCAGCTAATATGAACCCCAGAATTTTGGTAAGTATATAAATTACGCAAAGAGTAGCAGTACCCAGTCGTTTTACTATTTTAAATGGTATGAAATCAACTAATTCATCTATCGCATCAGGTTTCTTCTTGATTCCATAATACTGAATTTCTTGTAGAAGCTCAAAAGCACAAACGTAATGTTTCTTACCTTAAATCTTATTCGATTGTTTTCAAGGCAAATTTGAAAATTTTTTCGAGCCCTTAAACTAATATTTACGAGCATTTTATGTATTTTTCTCGTAAAATTTTAGCAAAATTTGAGTTATCGAATATTAATAGATTCAGAAAAAATGTTTTCATCTGATTAGGTGAAAATTCCATTAAAAAAAATCACAATCGCCTGTCGTTAGAGTTAGAAAATGTTGAAAAAAAAACGGTTAACGCCATTCATTTGTTTTTTAAAAGCATAATTCTAGAACATTTTAAGACTAGATTTGAATTAGCTTCATAGTCTTTAAATCAAGTAAAAGTAAAAAAGCACGTATTAATGTAGACAGATTGTCACATTGTTGACATTGTCTTTACAAAATAAAACTTTTTCTAAAGTTTTATATTTATTTCATGAGAACAGAAGGAGATAAGTGCCATTTTTGGATATGAAGTGAGTGCATATATGAGAGCTTAACTAGAGAAACTAGATGATTAATTCCTACATTTCAATCAGTGCAAAACAGGTGTAAGTTTAATTATAACCATTTTATTCCAAAACATTTAGTTGTGCAAGTAATTGTTACTTGTTATCCTACATTTTTCAAATTTTTTTCAGATGCAGCAGATAAGCTTAAAATCAAGATTAATTTGTACATCTCCGATTGGGACGAAACAGTCGCTTCCGTCTTCCTGAGAAAGAATTGACTTCTCCCGATTCTTTACATTAGGTTGTAATTTAATTCCTCAAATTGTCATATTTCTATTTGAAGCGATTCCCTTGGTGGGCAAAAAATATTACATATTTCCATATACTTCCTTCTTCTTCATCTTTTTAGTGGTTGGTCCTAATAAGTCTCATCACACCTCGGCCTAATTAGGCCTATTGCGCGTCGCACTACTAGTCCTATTCAGCAAGTAGTCTTATCCTTTTGACAAAATCCAAAAGCTTCCTTGCTGACACTTCTCTCAGTTCCTTGGGTTCCAAATAAGGTCTCCCCACTACGTGCAAATTCCGGGCACTCGCCCAGGATATGCAGAAAAGTTTCATCCGCCGATTCACATCCTCGGCAGACCGGACTGTTTACAAGCTTTAGCTCATGTAGATATTTCCTAAAGCGACAGTGTCCCGTTATGAGTCCTGTCACTCTCCTGAGTCGGATTTTGTTCAAGCTCAGTAAATCGTTTGCTCTTTCCTTCGAAGGACACTCCATGAGTTCCTTAGAATGGCTATGTCCTGGTCTTGAAGTCCAGTATTTCCTGTGTTCTGTCTCAGTCCATTTGCCCAGAGCTCGCCTGACCACACTAGGAGATGTGCCACAGAAGAGCTCCGGGCCAATGAACTCTGTCTCGGATCCCTTCCTAGCAAGTTCATCCGTCCATATACTTAGTTAAAGACACTATAATTCAAGAGATCTCTTTTCTTGTAATAATGATTTTCATGATCAGGAATAGAAAGATTCCTCCTTTGTTCCAGTATATTAGAGACAAATTAATACAAGGAGAACTTTACGGTTCACGAAATGCCCACAGAAAATGTCTTGAGCTTTTCTACATTGGATGACATCATAAGCGACTCGATCAAATATACAGAAAAACATGTCGTTAAATGAAGGGAAATTCAATATTTCTATTTCACAAAAGTATCAAAGACATTCTGCTTTTTTTATAAAGGTTTCTAAACTTAGAATTTCATTTTAACAAAAGCATGTGTCCTGCTAAAGTACCAGGAAGACAATAACAGAAAAAAAAGCCAACAAGAAGAATAAGAACTGACAAAGAAATGTAACTGCAATTGAACCAGAAAATAATGACAAAGAACTAGATGTTGAAAATGATAATGAGTAATGATCATAAATTTGTTTCTTTCGTTAAAACTAACGGATGTTATTGTAACTTTTGCAAATATTGCTTGGATAAAAATTATAAATTTGAAATAGTTCCAACTCTTTAGGATTTTTTAATGCAAATATCTCAAAATAATTAAAAGTATCCCCTTTATTGTAAGGCTTTCAGGTCCACTTTTAAAGAGAAAAAAATCGCTGCGTTTTGAAATTATCAGGGTTTCTTAGGGACACTTTGAGGTTGAAAAGTAAGTCAATATCCTTAGTTTATTCATTATTTGCAAAGTTATGCCAAATTATTCACATATCGCTAAAATGAAATTTTCTAACCAACATTTTCACTTCCAAAATTTTTTTTTTTATCAAAAACCCATAATTACGTCTTGTAGAGAATACTTTGCAGTTTTCAAAACCCTGCTTGGCTTTTCTGTACGACCATTATTTCCCGAGTAATTGTCAAAGTCAAAATTGATGATAAATTGTTGGATAGGGAGAAGGGGGCCGATTGAGTGGACAGCCAGATCGCCTGATTTGACACCCCTAGATTATTTCTTGTGGGGATACTTAAAAAGCAATGTATACATTACTAGACCGGTTCATTTAGAAGATTTAAAAGCAATAATTCGTCACGAGATACATCGTATACCTCCTGAAGTTATTGATAATGTCCAAAAAGAATTTATTAATCGTCTTGGCTACCAACGGTGCACAATTTGAACATTTAATTTAGTCGATTTTTGCAATCATTATCATTTTCAGTATTGTGAAAATTAAATTTTAAAATCTTCAAACATTATTTTCTTGAAATTTTTGTTATGTAATACCATAATTTTTCATGATGCGTATGTAGAATGACACGCTCTTTCAAATGGCATGGTCAAAATTGGGGGTTGCTATTTAAAAAAATTGTCAATGACGTCATATCTCGAACAACGATGACGTCACAACTATAGGTCCTATGTCAAAAAGTGCCTTTTTAAAAAACAAAATCGACGTGCCAGGAGATTTTTTCGAAAACTTCTCAATTTAAAAAATAATGAATTTATTCGTAACTTTTCGAAAGCACTGTATATAGTCAGCTTTGAAAAATTAAAAGACAAATATGAAACTTTAGGTTTTGTAAATAAGAACGTCGTGATCTGTTTCATATAGCTGCGATCTTACACCACTTAATTTTTGTTCATTCCAAAATCAGATCGGTACTGAATAACAAAAATCAGTACACGTAAACCTTGATGCTACCTGGAAATCTGAATAATTAAATATTAATGTCTGAGCTGAAAGGCCCGTTACATGAAAAATAAATAATTCCCTCTACGCTTTTCCCTCTGGAAACAAGGCCATTAACGCCTAAGGGCCATAGAGAGTTGCATTTGAAGCAATGTAAAGATATTTACTACAGGTCGCCGGCTCCACGGCTTGAATAAATGTTAAGCAACACTCGAGCAATGCTACTTTTATTAAACGCAAATACACGGCATCATCAGCGTTGACGCGAACCTCTCGACACGTTTTTAAACGTTTCGCCTTACTTTCGAGAGCAGCAGGGCTTGTTTGGCGGTTCAATTCGAACATCGAAATAAAGAAGTGCTTGATGAATGGTAAATTTAGACATAAACAACTAAACTCGCTTCGAGCATTAAAAGTCTCTAATTAATTTGTTCTGGAGCTTTTATTCGAATTGCCACTGCAAGCACCGAGAAACTTCTGCAGGAGTATATTAATTAAACATAACATTTGCGATAACGAGTAACGATTTAATTGCAGTTAACGGAGAAATACGTCGGCTTCACTTGGCAACTGGGAATGCATATATTTTCTGAAAACTTACCGATAACATTATCGAACAGGAGCGACTAAGGGGGATGTTAATAAATCTGGGCTTTAGAAGTTTTAAGATAAAATAAAAACTTCGCTGTATCAAACTGCTGCAGATAATGTCAGTCTAGTAAGGCTTTATAAGCAATGATTCTCGGTTACCATTTATTTATTAAGTTATACTGAAGATACAGTCTGATTAGTTAACATGCTGTATATCTAAAAACAGTAAACGATTATCTGAATGAATAATAAATTTTCTATTACATATATTTTAGCTAATAGTTCAATTAAATAGGCCTTTATCGCAATTTTGGTCAACTTGACTGAATTTTTAATATAAGTTAGTTTGAGGTATATAATAACAATGCGTGACAGTAATTTTTCTTCAAACCCCGGCCAGGGGTGAAAAAAGATAAAATAAAGGGGTTTTTCAAGATAACTCAAAAGGGGTAAGAGCTAGGAAAAAATGTTTCTTATAAAAGTTGGAGAGCATAAAGTTCTACATAAAAATGATCAATTGACTTTTTATTCTACTATTAAAATTAACAGAGTTAGGGAGACTAAAAGTTAAGGGATGATTTCAGAAATTTAAAAAATTATAATAAGCAGAAAAATGAATAACTTATTTTTTTTAAATCTACTCTAAAAAATGTAAACTATCTTTTAGAGTATCTAGATCTTATAAAAAAGTTATAACAATTTCACAAAGCGAACGTGATTTTTTATCTTTGTTGTAAAACAAAATTTCGAAAGCAACTTTTCACTATTTTAAATAATAATAATCAATCGAATGGCATAGAAAAAAATGGTTTTAGTGTTAAATCATAAAAATTAACGCTTAAAAAATTGAAATTGTTTTAAATAAAAATATATCCGTTTCTCTGAAAAGAAAGTTTACATTTATTAGAGTAGATTGAAAAAAATATGTATAAAATTCATTTATTTTTCTGCTTGTTATGATTTTTTAAATTTCTGAAATCGTCTCTTAACTTCTAGAAATTCTAACTTTGTTAAGGAGGTTTATCTGATTTGGAATTGACGAACAAATATTCATAAAAAAATTAATATAAGCTTATTAATATGAAGAAAATCCTCAAAAAAAATGATGACTAGTTTGGATACCTAAGAGACGAGATATTAATAAAATAATTTTTCACGATTTAGTACAGTCTTATGAAAAATGCAGATTTTTTTTGTCTTTCCACTTAGAATGCGCAACAATTGACGAAGAGTTTCCACAGAAACTTGTATAAATAGGAAACCAATATCTAAAGAACCGTATGACAGCTTGTAGAAATCGATTAGGTACTTGTAAGATACATAATTTATAATAATTCTCCTTCAAATTACTGCCGTTGACTAACTTATCCTCCATATGCGTGATAGCGGTCTCGACGTAGCGTATTATTTGAAATTTGCAGGTATCCAAACAAACAGAATCATCGAACGAGAGCGAGCGAACGCCGAGCCGAGTGCGCCAGCCAAGTGCAACGTTGCCAAATCTAAAGGCTTACTACTTTAGTCACTAGCGAATCTACAGAAACTTTCGTTAGACTTTAGACGTACCTCCTTATCCGATAAACCTCCTTAATGTTAACAGTTCAATAGACCATTTTTATGTAGAATTTTATGTTCTACAACTTTTATCCTTCTTCCTAGCTCTTACCTCTTTTGAGTTATCTTGAAAACCCCCTTTATTTTATCTTTTTTTCACCCTTGGCCGGGGGTTGGACAAAAAAAAATACTGTCACTTATTATTATTATTATATACCTCAAACTAACTTACGAATATCAAAAATTCGGGCAAATTTACCAAATTGCGATTTAAAGGCTCATTTAATTGGACTATATCGTAAATCGGATCGGAATATATAAACCTTCCTTGTATATCTGATAAAAAGTGACCCCGGCTGTTAATCCCCTCCATTTTTTGTTGGAGGTTTAAAACTAGGGTAAATAAATGAACATATTTTTTCAAGTGCTTGTAGTGAACATATTTACGATGGAAGCTACAAAAATGCTTTGAATGATCCATTAACTTGAATAACGTCATTTTATAGCGGGCAAAACAAATTAAACAGCGTGGGTAGGTATTTGTAATTTTTTATATTTAATTCTCTCTATATAGAAGTATATAAGTCTTTGATAAATACGTCTTTTATTTAGTAATTTTAAGGATTTCATGTTCCCTGAATTATGCTGTAACCCATATACTTTTTGTTGTTTTCATATTCAAAAAAAAAAAAATTGTCTGCGCAGAAGCTGTAGATAATTTTGTTGTGATTGTGATAACTGTACTTAAAAAAATATCTGCATTTTGGATATATTTATTAAACCTATTTCTTAAATAAAAACTGAAATTTGGCATGAAAAAACAAACACAGAACTTAAAAAAAGAACTAATTGACACACATGTTACACATCGTTTTTGTTGATTTTCAGAGTACATCATATTTTTCTTACTACAAATGTATTACCAATATCGTTGAAACAGTTTCATGCCAAATGAAATTAACCAAAAACCGTTCATTTTATAAAAAAATTGAAAGAGAGCTGTTTTGTTCAGAATTGATTACAAAATTTAGAAATGATGTTATTTTCCAGAAAAATGCACGGGCGTACGAATTATTTTTTAAAGGGGACAGTAACCCACCTCAGGCACGTCACTGGTGTGTGAAATGGATAACAGATATCTTTGTTTTATTCACCATAACTAATGTGTTATTAATACCAAATTTCACTTCAATATATGTTGGTTTTTTAGTGATATTAAGAAAAATTCTTAAAAAAGTTTGTTTTCAACACCCTATATCTCACAAACGAAGCGTTCTAAGACCTACGTTTATAGGAACTTTTCTTATTAAAAAATGATTCACTATCAACTGTTAAAATCCTACTACAAAAAACTGACTCACCCTGTAAATGCAAGTAGCGAAATGGTACGTTAATATCTCATTGTGTGACACTTAGTAAAAATATTTTTATTTTATTGGTAGCATAATTAAAGCCGTTAAACAGCTACATCCTTTAATTAATCTGTCGTTAATAAACCAAACTTTTCTTAAGGTATTATTAACGTCAAAAATATTACACGCTAATAAAAGGCGACACACGATGACTTGGAAATAAGTTGGAAACGTTACTAAAATGAAACAACAGGTTCAAATTAGCTGGTGATTAATAACTAATCCAAAGGAGTGTTGTGTTTCTTAAAAAGATGTATCCGTTTCTTGAGATATTTGCTTTGTAATGTTGTAGAACGAGCTCTTTAGAATTTATATATTAAATTACCTTTTACGAGCGATTTGATTTACATCAAGTTGATTATAAATTGAAATTTATAGCCATCAGTCAAAAGGGATTTGTGTGGGCGCTTCAGGAATCCTCCCTGCTTATTATTTATTTATTATACCATCTGAATAAACTTTAGAGCGTGCATGTAAGTCATAAGGGCACAATCAGTCAAGCGAAATGTGTAGGAGTTTCTGAGAACGTCTGCAATTATTATTTACTATCCAACATGAATAAAATTAGGAGATGCATATGTTATAAACATTCAAAATTTGAATTAGACAACAAAAATTAAAAATTAGATAGATACCAATGACCACGACTGTTCTACATGGACCATACTGCATCAGAATAATTAATTACGAGTTAAATTACACACGTATTCCACAAACTACTGCTTTAAAAGTAAATTGAACCAAACGAGTTTGGATATCCCATTATTTGATAGAAAGAAGCATTTACTTTAATAGTTTCTGGATGAATCTAATATATTTAGGAGGTCAACCAACTCCATAATGGAAAATCAATTTCTCTCGCTTTTAATAAGGCCCGAATTATTATCGATTTAGAGCGTCGGTCGCTGGCTTTTTATCTGGACTCCTCTTAAGAACCCCCGTACCACTTTTATGAAAAGGAATTTCTTTTCAACCTATTTATCATTCATATAGTTGTATATCTGCACTGGCAGTTATGAATTATACATTACGGGACACCCACGCTTACAAAGCGATTTCAACGTGACATTATATAGTGTGCGTTAAAACATTTGCGTGGCGATACAGAAGTAAATTTATACCTTAATCGAAAAATTATTACCTTATAGTGCCGCGTTGGTATTTTCGCCTATTTCACGGATTCCATCCTCCTCTTTCCCCATGACAGCTAAAATTAGTTTGCGCTGAAAAAAAAAAAGAAAGTGTCTGCAAAGGCTATCAAGGTGAGAAAGAATTTCTAATGTGCACGAGCGCCTTAAATTTCTTCAATAAAAATCGTTTTGCCAAGCCCCTTTAACAAATTAAGTATAGAACCTTCGAGTTTAATGCCAAGAATAGCAATTCCACTTCCGGAAGGGATAAGTTTTCTCATTTTTCTGAACGATTACAAAACAATTGAAAACCGGGTCGTTCTTTACAAAGCAAAATCTTAAATTTAGGGTTTTACTTCCTCTGCCTCTTCTATTATTCTTGGATATAAAAAAACGTTTAATCGATTTCTCAGATGAATTTATATAATGGTAAACTAACAGTGAAATTGAAATGGAACAAACTACCTATATATCTCTGATTTATATACTGTGAAACATAAAATTTTCATTGATATTTGATTTTCATCCTGTAGTTGATGTTCCGGAAAATTTCATACCCAGTGTGCATTGGTTCTCTTGGTCTTTTGGATATTTGAACCCCACGATGAGTGCCAGATAGCCTTTCACCACAATTTCTTTTGAAAAATGGGATATATTTAATAAATGAGTATTTAAATTGTACTACACCTCCTGGTTATTGAACTGCAAGGTACTAGGGTAGACGTTCGATCACGTTCCTTGATGGAATCGTAGATGTACTGTAGCCAAGTCCGACTTAAATTTGGACAATTGCTCATCTTTGGATTGTAGTCACCTGGAGGGTAGTCTGAGGTGGTGTTTTTATGCGCTTCCCCATTCGAAATTCGCAATTTTCACAAGTTTCTATTTTCCGAAATTCGAAACTGGGGTGATTTTTTGAACTTTGCAGCGCGTTGTTGGCGGCTGCTCTAACGGTGTCGTTAGCTGCGGTTCTATTGTGTGAAGCGTTTGAGAGCTTCTTTGCGAAGTTAAACGGAAATTTTGGAAACATGAGTGAAAACCATACACGCCTTCTACTTCTCGAGAAGGTTTCTTATTATTACTATTATCAATAATTGAGAATAAAAAATCACCACAAATTTCACACCCCGTATTTCGAGCGACATTCGTATAAGGCACGATAAGCTCAAACATAATATTTTGGTGTCTAGTATCTCCAGCTTAGTGTTAACCCATTCTTCTTGACTCACCCTGTATATGTTATACGCTATTAACGATTAATTTGAAGAATACCTGATTTTGCTTCATGTTTTCCGGAGATAACTTAAATGAAATAGAAATAGATAATTTCTTTTTAGCTGGTATCTTTTCAGATAACGGCTCGAAAGGCATCACATATATTTTATAATAAAATTTATTAAAAATATAACAGGAAATGTAGTCCATTCTTTTATTTAACTTATTGTATAAAGAATAAGCAAAAAATATAAAAATTTTAAATGATGAACCGCTTTCTCTTCAGAAAAAGAAAAAACTTAAGTTTCCCCTTTTCTACAAACACTTAATGGAAAAAATTGTAATATTATTCTATGCAATCACATTTTCATGAAACTCGTAGATATTACTAAGAGAATATATACCACATTTTCAGTAGCTACCTTTATCATAAAATATATCTTAGATATATTTTACTTAACTTCACTGGCGACGAAGAATTTTTTTAATAAAATAAATGTGTCAAGATAATTTATTAACCTCGTTTTTTATACTGTCATACACCGTCGACTCCCAACAGATGTTGAGCATCCACTCATCTAAGTCGCTCCCGGCTACAATTTTTAAAGTGGTGTAACATAATCCTTTTTCGCTGAATGCGTATAAACGTATCAACAATTCGGTAAAGCGAATTTATTTCGCACAAATACATTGTAACTTAATCTTAATTCAAAAGTTCAACGATAAAAGTGACATCAAAGGAAATAAGACACTAAATCAATTTGTTTGTATGTCACAGTTTGGAAACGGAGTGTTCCGCAACAAATATTGTTTAAAATTATAGCAATTTATATTTGTTTTTTTTTTCTCGTGTTCATTCAGTTAAAAATCTCACACTGAAAGAAGCAGTTGTAGTTAGCAATTCGAAAAATCGATCGAATGAGTTTCTCTTTATAATTGGGTTTTTAATAGTTTAAATTTGTTCTTTTAAAAAAAAACACAACACGGTTTTGCAACATCATGCTATAATATTTAGACATATTTAATAAATACGTTAGTCAGTATTGTATTCCATGGAAATAAATTTAATAAATACATACAATGGGACTTCCATCTAAAATGTTCTACGAACAAACGATTAATATTACTATTGCATTTCAGCATGTTTTGCATTTAGTTTTTCCGTATCTCCTAAATTCCTGTTAAACTCCATTACAGTTTTGATAGAAAAATAATGAGACAATACAGGAATGATTGATCCTGAATTTTTTATCTGAAGTGAAAATACCGGTCATATATCTGACAAAGGGAACAGTTCTGCGCAAACTTGGGGAAACAACAGGGTTTTATAAATTTTTAAAAACTACCGTGGATATTACCAGGTAGATCCTCTAGCCTTGGCGATCCAACGAGTTAACTTGAAACGGTGAAATTTGAGGAAAGCGGTGGTAAAACAGACGTATTTTTTGCATTTAAAATGAAGCGGGTACACAAACACTAACAAAATCCCGACATAAATTTTAATTAACCATTTCTCGTGCGCCTGCTCCGTCCTTGTGTTTATTAAAAGCTTTTTCCATGCACGGGAAAAGCCGCCGCTTAAAATGGGCCGGCATAACCTTCATTAAAAGTAAATGATTAATTTTTTCCGCACCTCCGACGTGTGAAAAAGGAAGTGGCCTTTTTCACGGTTGTGTTTACGTGTTTCCAACTATACGACCGAGATTGGAGTAGGATACTCGTATTAAATGGGGGCACTGTTGCGTACGGCCCGGGCCATACATCACCGTCATTACACGCAGTTAAAACCAGGGGCGTCTTTATATTTTACCATTATGTTCCTGTAAAAATTTACACTCGGACGACCCAGTTAGAACGGCAATTGATTTGCATAAAAACTCTCCAAATCGCTCAGTTTTCATAAATTTCCCAACAACTATTAGATTGCAGAGTTACAGAACGCATTTCTATACAGGGTACTTGGAAATTGATACGCATGAAAAATGGCGTCAATATCGTAAAAATTGTTTTTGTAAAATCCTTATAGTTTCCTAGAAAAATATTATTGAAGTTGTAGTACTTTCAAGCATTACACAGCTGGACAACTGTAGTCTCTAGCGTCAGCAATAAGCGGCTACGAATACTGAAATCCGATTTTACAATCATCGTTGCGAAAGTGTTTACAATAGTTTTTTAGTACTAATAGTGTCAAAAATGGCTTGCTTGTAAAGCAACTTGGAGTTTAATTTATGGTGAAGCATTTGTGTTAGTTCATAGAAACTAAGTAAGATGTTCACAAATGTATTTACACGTCGGTGGACAAAATTTTGAACAGTTGTTGTAACATCAGGTATGTCAAATTATTTTATTAATACCACAAATTAATTTTATTAATTAATATTAGCAATAGTGGCAAAAGCAGTTGAATTTGCTGATATAAGTAAATAGGTTCTATAAAATTATATTTATTCCTTTCCTTGCAAAATTCTCTCAAGTTTTTGTCCGTTTTTATCACGCCGCCATGTCGGTCGCATTGTGCGGTGTCAGGTTTTACAGTGTACCAGTTTCCAGTGCCGTGCAGAAGTGTATTTTTAAATAATTTTCGGACCGCCCTTTTTGATATTTTTACAAAATTGTATTTGTAAGAGTTCCCTGAACATCTAATTTTTTTTTGGATAAGTTCTGAGTCACCTTGTATACAGTCCGTACGATATTTGTTGAGATAGAATTTCAAGAAGAGCCCTGCATTACTTTCCTGAAATTAACCGCATTCAACACCCGAGGTAGAAGAACACTGGCAGAAAATTTCAATGCACGCCCCTGCCTGATAAACTGTTACATTAGTTCCGATAATTTTCATGGAATTCTATCTCAACAAATATTGCACAGACTATACGAATATTTGATCAAAGGTCTGAAATCAAATTGGTAGGGAAAACATGCACAAAAGTAGCTAGTTAGAAACATACTGGTGAGCATTTTGCTGCCCCTGTTAATAGAAAACAGGAAAGGATGCTTGTAGGAATATACCGTATAGAGAGTTAAAGAGTACAAAGCTTTTAGAGATGCTACTATCTTGCAGAGAGTTAGTACTACACTGACGGGTTGACATCAAGCCACAAATAATAATTAATCTTACAGCTCCTATACGGAAAAAACCATATCATATTCCCAATAACATAACTTTTAAGCCAAAGCTACTCTCTCAGTATTCCTCAAACAGTTATAATCGTTGCAAATACAGTGTTTCTGAAATAAGCGCACTGCTTCAATATAGACTAAAATAATAAAAATATAATAAATAATAAATTTCAAGGAGAAACTGCCCTTTTTTGGAGATCTCTCCTGAATTCGACACCTCGCGTCGATACGCCCATTTCTTGGGTCCAGAAGTTTCTGTTCTTATCTTATTGGAATATCAGGGGTTGAAATGGCTTAACTATACCATGTTAAATGTAAATCTATTCTTATAGCTTGGAAAATCAGCCTAAAAACCAGCTATTTGATCTATTATTATTTTCCTCACAACATTCTAACTTACTTAAATATCTTGGAATTCCTACGTCTTTACGAATTTATTTCGCGCGTTATTAGAAATATCGAATTTTCCCTTCACCATGGACTGAACCGACGTAGTTAGTCGAATACCAGATGCCCAACACATGGCCCCAACGATCTAAATCTACTTGTTCAAAATCACTGCTAAATTCCATGAGGCCTTTTCCGAAGGACTACGATGATCGAGCTTTGCAAATTTATTACTCTCGGTGACAAGAGGCACCAGTTTCTCAACGACTTTATAGCGACCCTAAACCTACTTGAAGACCCTTAACTTTTCAATAATTATTGTTGACTGGGTTGGCCCATCCGTTCAGAGAACTAACAAATAATCTATCACGAGTCCCGGCTTTTGTTACAAATATTCATACAATCGGTATATATCTACATGTGTGGAGTGGAAATCAAAAGGTATAAATAATGAGTCTAGCTTTTTGTTTGCTGATCATTTTAGATACTACGTGGTCTCACCTTCACACTTGCATAGACAAATATTCGTGAACGACCATTGTTAAAATTGAAAATAATGCGGAAATGAGCTTGTGCAAAACAAACATTATATCACTGACGTTTGCTTCGCTAGGTATATAAGAAAAAATATATGTGTAAATTTAGTTTCATGTATCAGTAATATTATATTAGAATCATGCGTCAGTCTTAATACAATTATTCCGCAACCATTTCCAAAATTTTACCTAACCCGTGACTAATCGGAAACGGGCTCTATCCTTATGTGCATCCATTACCATTTCTAACATATTCCAGTCGTTACCCCAACCTAAATTAATTCATTGAATAAATTAATCGACTTAGTCGATTTTCCCCGTGGCTGTCCCCTGTTACAAACTTCAGCAGCGTCTTCCCTTAAAGGTGGAGTTTGTGCGGCTACACGTAGCGTTGCTTTATGTAAATTGTAGTTTGCCCGAAACACGGAAATTATTTAAAGTTTCATGGGAAAATTGCCCCGAGCTTATTTGTCCCGTGTTGAACGCCCCCTACATAATGCAATAGTGAAAAATATAAACTTTGTTATACTGAAAAATGTACTAAATTAATTATACGCGCATCACGTCACATTGTTATCAACATGGATAGTAACAATAACGCCTCTTGTTTGAACATTAAATATTATATACCCTCTTGAACATTAAGTTAACAGTGCCAACAACGCCCAATAATAGTGGCATGTTGCTTAATAGATCAGGGCGGATCTGTTCTGAGGTGGATGTGAGAGAGGGCAAGCAATTTTTTTATGGATTACCTTCAGTACAACTCACATAATAAAAGTGTAGGTCCCTAGATCTGGGCGAGGTCCGGAACATTTTCAAAATTGTAAAAATACCTATTTTCTCTGAGTTTTTTACTTATATCTTGGAACCTATGTATTTTGGAAGAATATTGTAAAAAAGTTTTAGAATTGAATTTTGCACAATATACTGTAAGTTAAAATGTTTAAATTTATTACCGATGTTGCAAAATAGCAATAATTGATGAAAAAAAGGCAAAATAATCAAGTTTTTTGGATAATTTTTTAAAAATATTTTAATTGCTGCGAGGGCATTCTAATTTTCGTGTTTTGAGTAACTTTTCGCGTGTGCGAGCGACAGCTTTTCCGCTGATTTATCTATGTTGCCGATAACTTATGGATATGAAATTTTTTTCCAGAGTTGTACTGAAGGTAATCCAGCAAAAATTAGCTTGCCCCCTCTTACATTCAAGAAGTGGCATATTTCGACAGATCCGCTCTGGTCTATAAGTGTTATTGTTTTTGAAGACACAAACCATTCTATACATGGAGACATTATGCTTTCTACTTATAGATAGTTAAATAATTAACAATAAGAGCATAGCTGCAAATCACCCCGCAGACTGCGGATAGTGGTATTGTGGTTGTTCTGCTTCTTAGAGGCTCAGATGTTTCATTACCTAGTACTAACATTTACAGATAACTATTGAACAGTAAATTTGAACTAGAGGCATGCCTAGCTTTATTATGTACCCAACAAATATATCTACCTATTCAAGGTAGATACAGACGTTTAAATTTCTTACAAGAGTTGAGGGAACATATTTTAGGAATAAATTAAGGTACATGCGAAAATTATGATAAAATTCCTTGGTAATTAGAAAATTCTTAATTCCAATGTTTCTATTATTTCAGAAGTTCTATGAAACGGATGTTTTTTTTTTCAGAAATAAATTACATTCATTTACATTTCCCACAACGAGCTGGCCATCAACGGTGCTGACGAATGAAGTTTTTCGAGGATTACCAACATTTGCAAACCTTGACAAGCTTGACATAAGAGGGCATTTAAAGTCTAATCGATCGTGTTTAATTGCAATAAAATTTGCTTTCCAGACTATGGGCCATATGGACAATCATTTTCCTTCAACTAACCGCCGAGTATTTTCATCCAGAATTAACAGTGTTCTTTAGTGTAGGTCTATCTTAAGTGTATCACGAAAATGCAGTTCAAATGTTAATTATTAGCATGTCATAATTGGCCTACCTGTATAACAACATTTTGTAAAAACTTACAATAATGAGCTTTTTATTGTCAAAATAAATCGTTATAGTTTGTTGCGAGCGCACTGCTTTGTACCTAGATCATCATTCTAGCTTCCAACTCACCCAGAACTAACTATGCCTATGGAGAAAATCCTTATAGGATAAATTTAAGTTTAAAAACAGTGCAAAAGGTCATAAGGACAGTGATATAGATACAGAAACAGTAGAAAAACTAACCAAAATGCAGAACAGAATCGCTGTGGAGAAATATCGACTAGCGCGACGTCCCTGCCCCAAGTACCTGCTGCAGGTGGGGCTATAAAAGAGTCCGCTGTGCTAAGTTCACGCTTTGTTGAAAAAAAGATCCAACAATTTGTCGTATTCCAATCCCAAGTGTGTGAAATATCGCTTTGTACCGCCTAACACAAAATGACTACTTGATAGCACCTACAAATTTTTAGGTGTTATGGAAACATGACTAGTATGTAAGTTGATACAATCAGCGCGCTGGCCATCAGCTTAAGTTTGAAACATAGCTTAATGTAACACTCGCCAATAATTTAACATCCCATAAAATATTGTCGACTGATGACTGATGCAGCTTCTTTCAACATAACATGCCACTGTTATTACAAATACTTCACACACAATCCCGCCTTTGTTGCAGATTAATATTCAGGCACGCCAATTACCGGCTACAAAATTACTGCCTTAAACGGTATAAAATTCAATGCGGGGCACTCGCTAGTTTCCGGTTTTAGACTTTAAAATTAATACGAGATATGAGATACCGGTGTAAAGTGCATAGCGCCTATGTAGACCTAGCTCGGGGAAGTAATCTATGCAAAGCGCATAATGAAGTAGATGGAACGGAGTTGCGGAACGTACATCGTAAGTGCGTCGTAAATAGTTAATTATGTTGTAGTAAGTAATTGTAAAACTTACAATATAAATTAATAGATTAATCGAAAAGGAGAAGATCTTGTAATCCTTTGATAAAGTAGTTTGCATCTCAACAATCACTAATCAGTCATAGTTGTGCAATACAGCAAGTTAATCATAAATTGTTATAGCTTTTCGTATTTCGAAATGCAGCGCCTCAGATAAAGTTTTTATCTGCTCCCACTATAGTAAATAGAGTATTAATACATTGTTTTTAAGGGGCAAGTGGATTTTACCGTAAATGAGAAAGATGCTACGGAAAAAAGCGATTTCGAGTTATAAATGCATATTTTATGAACAAAAAAAATGGAAATATTTGATAAACATTACATTTTATTACATGTAGTAACATTTATAAAATAAGGATAATTATTCTCCTCTCGTTTACTAATTGTCACATTTTTCTCAAAATTATTTGACTGCTCCATTTCAGTCATAGAAGCCTCAATATTATCTGACTGATCCATTGAAACAGCTGATGCGACGTACTACTAGAACCTGGAGTTGAAGCGTCATTGTAAAGTATCATGTTGGCTATTTCATTTTTGTTACTTAAAGTGTCAGCAACATAACTTTCTGCAATTATGGCTGATTTCCACCCACTATGTCTCTTGATTGCTAATACATCTACTCCTGTATTAGCCAATAACGTTGCCGATGTTCTTCGGAATGAATGGCCTGTATACCTATCAGGATGATTTAGTTTCAAAAACTGTCCAATCTTATTAGGAATCATAGAAAGGGTATTCTTGCCGACTGGGTGGTTGTAACATCTACCTGCTTGACAGCGCATAAAAAAGCTTGAAATTTCAGTTTTAATTTCCAATCTAATCTTGATATATTTCTAGGGGAGAAACAGAACCCAGACGAGAAGTAATTGTAAACGTACCTGACATACCATTTTTAGAATCTGGAATTGCAACTATAATAATGTCAACGAAACTCTTTGAAATTGACGTTGTGCAAAGTAAGTTTGCATAACTCAACAGAGCGGCATGCTCCTGCAATGCCAAAGTCCGTCACTACCTTCATTAGCAAATATGTTGTTATCGGGTGCCTGAACCAGAAAATCGTTTACTTGTTCTCTTGTAAAAGGGACTTTTTAGGTGTATAACCGTCATTCTTACGTTTCAAAAATGCTCTCAGTTTGGGGTATTTTGATATATCCACGTTCTTTTCTATGAAAATAGTTAACTTAATCATTGAGTATTCACTCCACAAAACTCGCCGGTGACTTTAAAGTTCTTGAATCCTCCATGAAATATGCTAGCAGTGACATTTCAGAAACACCAGTATTTTAGTTCTGACACCATTCTTTGAAATTTGTATATGCTCGTCCGTAGCCCACTTTCGACTTCTCGGGCAATAAAAATTCGCAAGCAGAATTTGCTACACTTTCTATTTGAAAATCACTTATTTATAAATAATAATTCAAAACCAGCAAAATTGCAACTTTTATGTAGCTTTGTTTATAAACATCTTAGGAACGAGAAAATCCAAACAACCAAGGCGACTTTGCAAGATTTTAAATTATGTCAAAATGGATTGATTAAGAAATGTCAAAAAATAAAACCTAATCTTTATTTTATGAACCATAAAGAACTGTGGGAGCAGATAAAATGTTATACACCACGCAGCAGTAAGTATAATTTACCAGTCTCGGACTCTATTGCCAGTCCTCGCTCCGCTCGGGCGCAAAATCGTTCTCGATTGTTAAATAATACTTACCTCCTTTGTGGTTTAAGGAGTTTAACTAAAAAAAAAACATTTATATCTGCCTCTTGCAGATTGGCATTTCTTGAGAAAATTGAATTACAAAAGTGATGTTTTATAATCTCAAAAAAATTGTAATTAATTCTTCAGAGCCAGTGATCATGTCATCCTACTTCTATGATTTGCCGATAAAATTTGTTATTGAAAATTTAAAGTTTAAAAATACATTTCACTGCTATAAAAAGGAAAGTTAAAAAAAAGTGGTAACAAGTTACAAAAAGTGTATTGACTCTACAAAATTAGCTTCTTGCGAGAGCTTAAAATGGTTAACAGATTTATTTTCGGTCAGTTAATCGGATCTTTATAAAAATAAATTTCAAATATGACCGCAAAAAGGCGACGTTTACGGTTGAAGTGAAATTGCCACGCCTCGGTCACTTCTTTCTTTGTCTCCAAACTCTACAAATGATGCGTTAGATGTCAGCAAATACAGTCTTTTGTAGGTAATAAGAGACAGTGGCTCTGAAAAGCTGTACCGAATGACGACTTCTTTGTAAGTAAATCACTCTTTGTACAACTTTGTTGCCACCTGTAACTTGCAGATATCAACAGCAGCTGCAATACTAATATTACAACCATACGATTTACCTAAATTTTGTCATATGATTTTGTTCATTAAAACTAATTTTAAAATTGGAAAAATAATATTTTTTTCTATTTTTATTTCCAAATAAATATCTTACAACTCAAATGGACAACAATTTATTTTACAAAGATTTGAGTAGTGACTGAAATAATTAGAAATTCATTGTTTTTTTTTTAAATTATTAATTAACTCAGGCTGGTGACAATTGAAGGCAAGAATTCGTTGAAATATACAAAAATATGACAATCAAAAGCGACGTTAAAAACTGTCAAAGCAATATCAGTTTACCTCACTAATATCATTGGTTATATAAACATCTATGAACTCATACAAATTTAGAGTTTAACTACATAAAATATTATTCTACTTGGTTATTTCCGCTTCCAATATTTTCAGGTCCAATGAAAAATTTTTTAGTTTTCGTAATTTAAATAACAAACCTAATGGGGATATGACAATAATGTCGGAAATTGAAATAAATTAGTAATTAACATTATAATTGAAAATAAAAGCTACACATATAAAATCGGTACTGAAAATTGTCATTATTAATTGAACATGACAAACAACAACAAAATTATTTTATTTTCGCTATTGCTATTCTATAAACTTCTAAAACATTTTTCTGATGAACTGTGTGTCTGTCTGTTTTCCTGTTTATTGTTTATAAATGTATGAATAGCGATAATTAAGATATTTTTAAGAACAATGCGATTTTCAAGACCCTTAATCATCATCATATCCAGTTACTTATATAAATCAACTGTAACATTAGGCGTGATCATGGAATTCGCAAAGCAAGAACCAAGGGGTTCGTGATAAATACCAATTTCCGACCCTTATTTTGACCTTCCAACTGTAATCATTGTAAAATATAAATTATGGGAATTCCGACACTACCAGGGAGCCACATTTCTTGTTCCCAAACCCACTAACCCATTTTATTGAATCGCGCCTAAAAACATCACAATGTTTTTCTGTTACCGTTTACCTACAAATTATTTTTATGCGTTACTATTTACTAGGCATTTGACCCTCATGAAATTGTATGTAGTGAATCAATTGTAATTCCATTAATAAAATATTATTCGACTACAGGATACATATGGCCTGCGTAGAATTTATACGAAATCAGCATCCAGTAAAATTTTCATATAGCTGAGGAAGGCGGCTTGTGGCATTCTTTATATCTAAGCTAAGCACGATTTAGTGAAATGGATTGAAACAAAGCATTGGGATTGCTAGTTCACCAATCTAGGACAGAATAATGTACTGCATCTTCATTCATGAAGAAGTACTGGCGTGCCGAGGATGATGAAAATTGAGATTAACAAAATTACAGGACTTGTAACATTTGCTATACTTTAACGCCCTGAACCTAGGAAAATAATAGATTCATCTAAATGCATTAGATGAGAATTAACCTTTCCGACATTTTTAATAGAACATTATTAAAATAATCAGATTAATCTTTTTATATTCCTTAAATCCAAAATAACTCCAACGAGGTGATTTTGCTAAAAAAAATTAAAACACTAAATGCAGTGATGCCTAAAGCTAGTCGAGCAAATGTGGGTTATAGTAATAATGATAATAACATTTATTTTTGAAAAACGATGGAAAATGTTCATGACCTGATTAAAAATTACATTTTTCATACACTTTGCACACATTTAGGTCCACTTTCGGTGTAATACCAAGTCTGTGAACAGACTGCAGATATTTGCCACCAAATAAAAGTTTTTTTGCTCGTTGGCTTTATTAGTCCCCGAGGATCGATGTTAATTTACGTTGATGTTCTGCACGGATTGCAAAATGTAATTAATTAGTGAAGATTCTACTGTTTTAAATGGTAGTGTAAATTCGCATTTTACTAAATAAAAGGTCACTTATTTAAAATATTCACTTCAGTGATTACTTTTAAGATAAGTTTAAATTAAAAATATAGATAATTTTTTTATAAAAAGTCGAAATACATAATTACATAATCACTGTTAAAATCTACCTACTGGGTTATATTTTTCTATGAAAAGGTTATTCAAAAATACAAAATCATCAAATTTAGATCGACTTTCGAAGAAAGGCATTACAGAAAAATAGTGGATTCAAATACGTACTGCCGTACTGGCCAAAATAGAGAACACTAGAGCTAAAGATGTAGATACAATTTATATGTACCTTCTGTCATACATTACCATCACCCAACGAAAATATAAATTTTTCTTTTTCCCTTATCTAACTTATCTTTATATTCCATTGACCTATGTTACTAAAAACGGAACTTGTTAGCAAACTTTCTGAATTTAGTGTCAGATATGCAATTTATATACTTCAGAGGATATTTCTTCAAAGTGCAAAGACTATTTTAAGAGAAACTCGTAATATACTTAAGCTGGCGTCCTTTAACTAGTTTAAAAAGTTATTACATGAAAGTTACGCATTATACACGTCCCAAAGGAAGAAAACGAGAGTAATGAAATTTATTTTCCGATATATATGGTCAACTGTTTTCTCAATTATATCTTTACCCATTGAAAATTAAAGTATAACTACAAGAACTGATAAGCACCAAAAATAAATTATATATAATATTTTGTTACTCAGCTAGCCTTGATTTTAACAAATGCTATACGAGGTCTGTTCAGAAATTAACCGAACTTTAAAACTTTATTATTAACAATGTTGGTCCTTGTTTCCTTGAAAGTACTCCTCGTAGTGAGAAGCGAATTTGTAACAGCCTGTATATATTGTTTTGAAAAGAATTGTTTCGTGTTAGAACAAAAGCTTTTTTCCCATTTGATAGTATTAAGAAAATTGATTTACCTCGCACGCAATATACACATTAAATGAAATGTGTAACAAAATTAAAACGAGTTGATTATAATACTATAGCTATTGTTTCTGCTGTTGTTGCCTACACAGGGTGGTGTTTTCTAAATTCGAGTCGTAGCTGTTAAGGTATTACATTTAAATTATTTTGATCTTTAAGAATAGAATTTGAAACGTTGAAGTCAAAACTAGCGCGCGACGAGAGCGACGTTCACGCGCATTCGCGGACTTGGCGCTCTTTCTCCCGCCTGCAGGCTGTTCATTAACGTTACGTGAACTATAAATGTAAAACTTACTGACAACAAAAGTTTAACCCTTTTTTAATTGCCTCTAAAACCTCAGTCCGATACGTCCAGTTAACAATTAACGTTATAAAAAAAGCTATCTTGGGAACAAAGAGGCGTAGATGATTTATCATTTTTTTAAATTGCCGTAAAAACAAGCTCTATTCAATGCAAAAAGAGGGAATTCCCGAGCGGCTTTTGCCTAACCCTGGAACAATTTATTTATAGCGATTTTTACACATCCTAGATACTTTGTTAGTTGGGACTACTTAATTTCAACTTTTTGAAAATTTTCTTTTTCAATACATCTCTTTGGATCAATTAGCACTTCGAAAATAACGTTTAGTAGTTAAACAATTATTAGCAAAAAACAAAATTGGTGGAATATGACTTTTAGATACCTTAAATTGTAGGTAATTTAATTTTAATTTTCCGATAGGTCTTTTAGATTAACGTGAACAGTAAAAAAAAGTTAAAAAATACATAAATTTGTCACTTATTTGCAAAATGCCAATTAGTGTCACTCTTTCGACTTACTTTTTGATATTATCACTCTACATAAAGTACTATAAATTGTCTACTCATAATTTTTTCACGTTCAAACTCTAATTCGACTGGGGTATTTGTATCTATCTCCTGTATTACCATATTTTCGTAATCGTACAATTAAAGAAATGTTGGAATTGGACGCGAAAGTATTAAGGGATAAATTCTAGCTATATACCCTTATATTTTAACTTCCATGTGGATTATTCATCCTTATCGCTCGGGTTATCTAAGCAATTTGCAAATGTAATCGATTTCTTTGATTTACGGCCCAAAGCCGCAATTTATCTAACAGATAGTTGGTAATTAATAAACGGATTTATAACAGTGCTCAATTCTAAATTCTATTTATACCAATTTTGTTCGATTCGAGTTATTAAAAATAATACTCTTAGATTGATTGAAATCGTATTTAATTTTAATTTACAAAAATCTACAGAGGGTAACAGCGACGATGCAACAAGCTTTTAGGACAGCTCATCAAAACAAACAAAACAGATCTTTTTTTAAACGATCCCGAAGTACTCTACTATATTTTAGTTATTGAAAGGGGAATCACAGTTTTTGATTTATTGCACAAATATTATTAAACCCTCACGGAACAAATACGAATCAATAACGTTGGAAATTTGCATTTTCAGTAATCAAAATGGTTGAAATTGTAAAATGATGCTTGAAATTAATAAAAATCAGAAATTATTGGGAACCTCGAAATGCGTTTCTTCAATTATGAAAAGCGTTATTTGGAAAACAATAAAACATCTTTTGCAAACATTGGCGCTGTCTAGCGGCTAGAAGAGGTAGCTTTGGATAGATGTAAGGTCTTATTTAAAAAAAAAACAATACTGATTTCTTGTTACAAATTATACTATTTTCCTTTTCACATTTTTTAATTTAAAACTAAAAATTGTCGTCAAATAATAAATTAATCAAAACTAAATAAAACCACAACAAATTGAAAATAATTAAAACACTAATATACATTAATTACGTATTCTGATAATTAATAGTATTGTCTTTTTTAGAGATTTATTAGAGTTTAGTCGAGAATTTTAAGATAATTAATGTGTCACTAACAAAATTCCAGTCGAAGACAAGGAAAAAGGTTTATTTAAATTCTTCAAGATAGGCACTTCACTCCTTGTTTAATCTTTCTCGTAGCTATTCCAGTTTACGAGAACCCTGTAGCGGTAATCAAATTTAGTTCAGCCTGTATAAATTGGAACATATTCATCAAAAAGAATATTTCTCCTGCTAAGTCTTGAGAAATTAATAATAAATGTCTAATTTAGGCAAATTAATCTCAGCGATATCCCCTGCTAAATTACAAAATTGTTGTTTGGGGTGAAGTAAGCAGATTATTTGTTATGTCAGAGGGAACAGTAGCAATTTATTTCTTTAATGATAATACCACCCCACGATACCCGAAAGATTTTAATGGCTTCTGCCAATAAACAGGGTGTGTCATACCGTGACATAAAATTATCTCTTTTTGGATGAAATTGAAAGGAACTTTCCTGCGAAATTTTTGTTTTTTTAAGATATGCTGAAAATGACTTTACATCAAATAATCCGTAATTAGATAGACGTTCTGACATCTTTTTAAGTAACGCCCTAATGATAAAAATTAAATTATTACCCTTGTAAATACAGGATGGTCCCTAATAAAGAGTGAATAATTTAAGGGGGAAATCTACACAGGGACGTACTGATATGCACAAGCATTTTGAAGCAATAACTATAAAATTTGCTTAAATTTAACAATTCTGCAGTACATATGAAGAAGGTTTTTGAAAAGTATGAAATGCGATTTTTCAGAAAAATTAAGATATTTTGATAATGTTAAGCTGAAGCTGTTTAATTTTTTGATCAATTTTCTAGTCGATAACGACCAGATATGGCCTTTAGGAGAAGAGAATTTTTACTATATTTTTGTGGGTGCAGTTTTTGTTATCATATCGGAAAAAATCATTCAACTGAAAAAAGCTATGACAAAAATATTAATAGACTTTTTAGTAGTCACGTCACATACGCCAAATAATACCCGCTCATAGTACACATTATCATG
Organism: Anoplophora glabripennis; assembly: GCF_000390285.2. Classification (NCBI taxonomy): domain Eukaryota; kingdom Metazoa; phylum Arthropoda; class Insecta; order Coleoptera; family Cerambycidae; genus Anoplophora; species Anoplophora glabripennis. Next base: position 1,506,018 of record NW_019416774.1, read on the forward strand.
AAGAATTTCTCAGTATTTTTAATAGATCGATTTTCGACTTTATACTTTTTTTAAATACGACCCTGGAAATTTTATTACATTTTTTGCAAGCCTTCATGACCCCCAATACTGTACTGCCTCAGCCCTAACCAGATTCAGACGTTTTGTCTCGAAAAATTCAACTTCAGTGTATTTTTTCCAAATTTAACAAATTTTTTTATTTAGATTTCTTTGTTTATTGAATTATCGTACACTCTAAGTGTCGTTAGACCCTGTGAAATCCATCCAAGTTGATGATGGTCCTGGAGAGACGAAACGTTATATATAAAAAAAATTGATTATGCCATTCGATAGAGGGCAAAAAGTGGCCATGAGAAAGTGTTCTCCGTTTTTTCTGAAACAAAAAAAAACGGATTTCCAAAATTTCGTTTTTTTTCAAATATTTCGAAAACTAATCATGTTAGCCTTGATTTTTTAGAGGCATATTGTTGGTCCCCTGATTACGAAACTTTGCCTCCATTTAAGCTACTTCGTAGCTGTTACCGCAGCCTGTATAGAAAAGACAACGCTACAAAAAAAATTATACAGAGCCCTGAATTTGTACTATTTCTCTGTTAAATAAATATATATGGATGAAATTTGGATTTACATGTTTCTACTACCATAAGATCGACATTTGGTTACCGTCTTTGTTTTACCATATAACTGGTATTTTCTACCATGCTATAGAGTATACACTATAATGTTCGATAAGCAATATCTTTGCATATTTGTGTCTTCCTATCTTTGTATCTTTGTAGTTTTGCATTTTTGTATTTTTGTGTTTTTGTATTACCTTGTCTTCCTCAAAAATGTATTGAGTCAAAAATTGGTAATATGGTTTGGTTTAAAATCCAAACGATATTAAGGTATTCTTGAATTTTTGACAACTTAGCTGACTTAAACGTTTAATTTAGAACAACTGAAAAGTACAGAATAAAAAAACCTGAACCCAAAGGGAAGTGTACCAGTCTACTAATACTTAAGATATTGATATCTTCTCTCGTTATAATGTAGCAGGAATACACAATTGAATAAAAAAGTAAGAACTTCAAAACTTTAAAAACACCAATAACGGTTTTATCAAGTTAAATATTCAATTTATTTGAAGATCAAGACAGACAAGTAAATACTTATTTTTAGCAGTTAAAACAATTATAATTCAAATACCACAGACTTAAGCGAAGCTATATTCCCAGCGAACATTGATAAAAGTATGTTATATACACTTTATTGTTATGTTCTTTCTGCAAATAAAATCATAAACCTGTTTACTTAGGGACCAACCCAGCGGATTTATGCACTATATTTCAGCGTGACTTTCATTTTAGTACGCATAATAATTTAGACAATCACCCTATCCTAGCTTAGATTTCTTCCATTCGCTCACGCTGTAACCTCCTACAAAATCATCTCGAAGACCCTCTTGAAATAGCTTTTTATTGTGTTTAATAATAATAAACAGTTCGTCTACTACATCAGTGTGAATTGTTATACATATTGTATGTATACAAAGGAATCTCTTGGAAAGGCAACCATAGTAAAAAAAGTGGTGTTCACAAATATTTCATTTACTTTAATTCAGGAGTACTACACACGTTTGCATAAAAGATACAGAACCACTAATAGCAAAGAAAAACTATTATCTCTCTGTATAACTTCAAGCTTAAACAAAATCTACTATTTCCAAAAATGTTAATAGCTAACTTATAGGTACAAAGTCAAGTATAAAATCATAAAATCATAAAATATAATTCAAATTAATAAAAATGTTTAAATATGAAGCGATCATTCTTCGACATGCCAACTAAGCTTCATAGATTTAAAAAATTCGGTTCGGTAAATTCGAGAGTTGTAGCCATCAACTAATGTAATAAACGTGTATGTTTATTAAATTTTAAGGACTGGTGGTAAACCGCCATTACAGGAAAACGAAACCAAATAGGAAACCCAGATGACCTTTACACTATAATGATATAAGTATTTGACATAAAATTTCAAATTTCGTCCTAATTGAGAAATTAAACACTAGCAGATGAACAGAAGTATGTACTGATTTTGTCAACATTGCGATGTATTAATTATTGTGCCGATTTACAAGATTTATTAAAAAAATAATGCCTACTCAACGAAAAAGCGGATTCTGTATTTTATGAGCGTCAGGAAAGATTCAAAATTAGCAGTATGACTTTATAGAAATAAATAATTTATATTACCAATTAATACAAAAATAAAAATATTTTATGGGCACGGCAACAATGCGAAACAATGCATATTTTTCTATAGACGTAACAGTATATATCCTTTGAATGGGGGGAGATATCAAGAAACATTTTTAATAAAACTGTTGAGCCTAACGTTTGGATAATTATTATTAACAAAACTATACATTTTACTCTAAAAACCGACAGATTAAGCTTCTAATTTAATACGTACTAAATTGTTTGCGTCATCCTATCGTTCTTATATTATTCTACAATAAAGGGATCCCAAAAAAACATTGTTTTTCACTCCATTTAATTCCAAATCTTGACCATGTCTGGAACCACTTCCCGGGATTTAGTTATCAGTCATCTTACAAAATAAAAAGTTGGCCAAACTGACAGAGGTAAGCGGTAGAATGGCGGCAGGGTGTGTTATTTATGTTGAAAGCTATGAGAAATGAAAGGGAAAATAGGGTTTATGTAGAAATGTCATAATTTACAGGAGTTGAGAGAGAGGGGCATTGTTGGCTTTCTGAAATGACTTTCTGGCCGGGCGGCTTGGTCTAACAGCTTTTATACCCCTAAGTTGCCGCATCTACTTTGAGGTTTTACTTTTATTGTGGCTGAAACATTTCGGGATGTTCTAAGTGGGCGGGAGATATGGCCGCGTATTTTCTTTCAATTTAATTATTTATCTAACGACAACGCTTAAATCTGCGCGGAATGTCTGATGTCGTCTCCTTCTTTGTGGTTGAATTTATGCTTTTTTTAACAAAAGCTAGCTAGTTGTTTACTTCACAAAATTATTGCGGGCTCATAGTAATTTAGTACTAACAAATATATATTATCGTGATCATAAAGCAGATATATGAAGCAGCGTAAAACGACGTAGTACTATTAGTCCATATTTTTCATCGTAATAGGCACTATATTTTTTTAATTGTAATATACTGCTCCAACAAAACAAGTTGTTTTTGGAACCAGTACACAGGATGGTCAGAAAATGTACAGTACTTGCATACGAAATGTCAAAGAGCTGGTGCCTGCAATACAGATCGCTCTTTGCCACTTTTTGTCGCAACATAGGCCTCACGCATAGAGTAACAGATATAGCACTCTGCTATTCTTTTACTTACTCCTTCCCTGGATTTAAGCTATCAAATTAACTGCATCTTTCGTTAATTATCTCATCTACGGCATACTGATAAGGACTCACAAGTTCAAAACCGGTATATGTGTGGTAGGATCGGCTGACAAATTATACTGCTGATATGTCATTGCTGCTCTCAGCAACAGTAGCAATCTCCCCATCTTTCTTTCATTCAAGTAAAAATTCTTTTTCTAGAGCAAAACGGTATCGAATGCATGTTGAGAATTCGGTTACAGACTATAACTTCCACTTTTAAAAGAATGCCGAATCACCATAAAATTATTCAGGATAATTCAAAATAAACTGCTCAAGTGACATTTTATACATTATGTAAATGTCAAAAATTAAAACATTTGACGATTTGACGTTACTTAGGATGCATTTTCCATGAAACTGCTCAAAGCATATAACACAGGTGATATGAATAACAAATACGTTTAAACACATTATGTGTATCTAAGAGAATTAAGTGCAGTTGATGAACAGCACAGCGGTTTTATTCTGACATGTAACTTTGCCAGACACATGCTCAACATAATGTTAACTTCTCATCACACTTACGCTGATGTGATGAGCGATATTATATCAAGTTGGAAGTTCCAAAACTTTTCTTTGTTCTGGCGAATCTACGCCAGGAGTCAGATATTTAGTACTTCGCACAATGCAGGATGGCATGTTACAGTCCAATGGAGGCGGACAAAGGTTTCATCAGGTAATATTTAGTTTCGATTCTGTGAAACAGAGCACGGCTACGGATTTTTACGGTCATTATTCAATTTCGGTCCGTTGAATAATAAATGTACTATTTCCTTTCCATTTGTTTTCAATTCGTTTGAGCGCAAAGTCAGTCTATTTGTTTCTCTGGAAAATATTATTAAAAGTATAAGACACATCGTTTAGAAAAACAAGTGTCTCGTGATTGGGTATTCAATGAGATTGTCTACAAATTATATTTCTTTTATGTCACATATATTGTATCCAAAATAACACATCCAAAAAAAATAAGTATATAAAACTTAATTTAATCAGTAATAATAAAATGTGAATACAATTAGGCCTATATGTATAAGTCAGTTAGGAATATCATTTCACATTTCTTATATACACCAGATAGCGTTCAACCACCTACCGAAGTTAATACTTTCCTTCCATAAGGAGAATTTCTCCAATTTCTTAAATTTGCTCCCACTTAGCAAATTGTACATACCGCAAAGTGATGTTTCATTGAGAAGATATGTTGATGAAAGTGATATAATATGGATTACTGTTTTATTTTTCTCCTTGGATTATATACTCAAATTATTTTATGATTTAAAAATTGCGTTATTAAAAAAGCTGCATTTACATAATAACAGATAGCCAATATGTAACATGAACCAAGCCAAAAAATATAGTAACATTATTCACTGCATAATGTGTTTGCCATTATCTTTTCCTACATTAAGTTGTTGTTAAGTCGCTTGGTCCCGTTTTCCTTGAGAAGTTTGTAAAGAAGTCTCTCAAGGTGAAGAGGTTACAATTTTAGATCTAGTTTTCTACTTCTTCTTCTGTCGTAAGGCAGACAAACCTTGAAGTTGTATATTCTGGTGAACAGGAATTAGTAGTAAAGATGCGGAAATCTTCTGATGATTTTTCGTCATCATAAAACCTTAGCTATGTCACCGGTTCGTCAGCTTCTTGTGGCTCCTAGAAAATTGACTTATCTTCTTGAAAATCTGCCTCCGGAACTGATCATCTTGAAAAGTTGAAAGATATGAATCTTGGAAGACTTCTGTACGAGTGGAATATGACCTTGTTGCTTCAAATACTATAATTGCCGTGGAACCAAACTGAATTTTCTTAAGCCTTACCAAATAAATCCGATATGCCACATTGGACAATTTTTAGGTCTCATAAAGTTTACATAAACGAGAAACAAATTGTTCTAATGAATATTGAAGAATATTGAATATTGAATAATAAAAAAAGATAAGAAAATCGCTAATAACCTCATTTCTTTGTGATAGGAAGCAGCGAGGATCACTCGATAATAAATTTTCACAACCTCGTATCATGCTGTCTGGTGTGCTACAAGGAAGTATATCAGGGCCGTTGCTGTATTATGTCTCCACTTTAAATGTTATTATATGCTGGTTTACAGTATGTATCATATGTATGCGGATTACTATTTTTTAATCCCTCTGAAGTAGTCCATGGTAACTTTCAGATTAATAACGATTTATGTAACTTAGCATCTGCGTCTAAAAATCATTTGTTAAAAATAAACCCAAACAAATCTGCTGTCTTGCTTTTCTGTGTCAACAACATTAGAGTTAACTTATTGGACAGACTGATGATAAAAATTAATGATGATAGTATATCTAGAGTTTAAAGATTCGGCAAAAAATTTAGGTCTTATTATTGATTGATAATCTTGGATTTAAAGAGCATGTAACTAGTATTCTTGGGAAAGCGTATTCTATGTTGGAAATGGTATAATCGAACAGACACTATCTGAAAAGAGATATAAAAAAATGTTATGTGATTCCCTGATTCTATCCATATGTAATTACTGTGATAATGTGTATGGTCCGTGCTTGGATAATATCGATTCTAAACGTTTACAAAAATTGCAAAACTCGTGTCTTAGATTTATATTTGGAATCAGATGCACACAAAGAATTTCACACAAACTAAAGGAATTATCTTAGCTCCATATCTACATAGGAAAATTAAATTCAGGACTGACGTTCATAATTTAAACATTCCCAGAAAACATATATTAAACATACCTTATCATGGCAAGCAAATTTGTAAACGCTCTTTTAATTATAATATAGTTTCATGTATTAATAAACAGAACGTTATTGATCTTTCTCTGTCCTGTAATTTATTTAAAGCAAAATTGCAATCAAAACTGTTATCTGCACAATGATCCCATATTGTTAAATTATTATTGATATTATTATAACTTTTTCTTACTTTTCATCCTTTTCTACAAAATTTTCTATTTTATTATTATTTATCTCCATGTTTCTATTTTCTTTTTATTTCTTCCTTTCACCATTACCATACATGCACATATATTTTGTTTATTTCAGCAGATTTAAAAGTATCTGATATTCTAGAGTTGTATAGGTTTTAACAGCTCCTGAGTTCCCAAACCAGTAAGCTGATATATTAACCTTTTATTTCCAAAAATAATAACTGTAAAATGGTATGCGATTGTAAAATGCCAAAAATAGTTTGTTTGCATGCAATATTTTTCAAACAAATTCTTGAGTGAATGACTTGAAGTTTATAATGATTTTTTAAAACTAACAATTCATTGTGGTACAATTTTTGTTCAGAACAATAGCTGGTTGGATACAGCAACGAATTAATACGTATTTTTCTTTTTTCTTTGGATTTTAGTATATTATTTTATTTACAGTAGTAGAAAAGTTGGGTGCAATTATTACTGAAAATTGCGTCTAACGTAAACTTAAATAATAATGAATTATTCTTCAATTAAAGGTATTTATTGGTTCTACGAGTTTAAACTTTACACCAATTATCAACCCGTTCACTAACAATGAAATAAAAGCAACACTGCACATTCTGATTCAATTAAGGAAAGGTAAATATCCCTAGCAATTTTACGAATCGGTTTAATCAACAATATGTTGGATTTTCTTGTTGACTGTTTAAATACGAGTATTACCCTCTAATGGAAACAAGCGCATACGTACGATTAATAAAAACATGACCTATTTATCAATCAATAACACTTTTTAATTGGGGTTGTATTCACGTCCACATGTAATACAAACGAAATGAACCGTAACAAAAGATTCACTCGTACAGAAAATTAGATACTCGTTGCTCTGGTTGGGTAAAATAATACCTGAGCAAACAAATAAACCCGTAGCAAACAGATTTTGTTACGGAAAGTTTTGAAAGGTTTGATTTTTTTAATGGTTTTATCGCGAAATTCGATATGTTAACGCATTAAGTACATTTTTGACAATTTCGTTCATACACAGTTACACCAGGCAAATAAAATTTTTACTCGAAAAAATTCCTATCCGCGAGATTATTGTAAAATTGTCTAAAGGAACATAATACAAGACATCTCTCATATCGCGAGTCAAAAAATTTTAATAGCTAACTTTTCTATTTAAACAAATAAGTGAGGAAAACAGTTTTTTCACTTTGCAGGGAAAACCATCAATTTTAGCGAAAAGTGACTCACAGACAACTTGTAAATTTGTAAAAAAATTAAGTATAAAAGATGCATTTTTTTCTGGTGTTCAGGGCTATTCTACGAATTCGTAAATATGTCCATTGTTATTTTTTCGTCGAACTACCCCAGTTAAAAAAAGAAGTTTCTACGATGAATAGAAGCCGAGATAATGCAAAATTTTACAGCGCGCATCAATTTGAACGTTATACACAAATTGAATTGTGCGAAAACTATTGCACCTACAGCGCCCACTTTTGGCACACTTTTAAAGTATGACAAAACCCTCAACTTGTCATAGGTTTTATAAAATTTTAACAATAAACGCGATAGTTATAAACAAATTAAAAAATTGACACTTTTCCCTGCAGTGAAAAAACTGTTTTTCTCACTTATTTGTTTAAATAGAAAAGTTAGCTATTAAACTTTTTTGACTGACGGGATGAGAGATGTCTTGTATTATGTTCCTTTAGACAATTTTACAATAATCTCGCGGATAGAAATTTTTTCGAGTTTTTTTTATCGCTAATTTTCCCGGTCTAAGTAACAAATCAACTGCAGTTGTTCAAACAGTTTTGGTATAAGTAGCTGATAAGTAAATAATTTGATTGTTTCACATAAAGAATTTCATCACAATTTTTTCATAAAATTACACAGCATCTAATTACACAGAAGCATTTATTTCTATGTTCCTATTTAGTACGTTTTAGATGCACAAAGTAACTTTAAATTTGTAACGCGAATTTTTTAAGCACAATTGCCCCGCAAATTGAAATAATAAATTCCCTGTTTTGCGCGGGATGAAAAACTGCTACAGCTCACATAACCCCATGAATTATTTTAGCAAAACAGCTTTTAATAAATGGGGGCGAGTATTAATTTACTCCATTGTTTCAGGTTCTGTGGTATAGAGACACAATGCAGCTGGACACGACGGAGAGAAGAATAATGGAGTCGCGGGGATCACGTCACACTCTCGTGATACGTAAAGTACATAGATCGGACTTTGGAAATTACACTTGCGTGGCCGACAATCAGCTGGGAAAAACAAGGAAAAGCGTTCAATTAACCGGTAAGATTTATCGCCGATCTAGATGGGCGGGCTGCAAACCCAACCCGAAATTATTTACCTAGTATCCATTACGAAGAAGTCGTTTCTTCGGATATATTTGTACCAGTCGAATTTTATTGACTGTTGGAATCACAGAAGCGACAAAAATAATGATGAACGTATAAATAAATCGAGGATTGTCAACGTATTCTGGAGATACACTAAGTGTTGTGCATTGGCTAGATTAATTTATGTACACGGAGCTGCTATTGTGTCTCCAATGACATAACCCTATTTATCGCTTACTTAGGGAAATCGACATATAAGAAAGTTTTGCTACGATAACACAGGTCAACATTTGCTCTAGGGACAATCGTCAGAAGTGACTATGGTATATAGTATTGTTTTGGGTCGCTGATCACGAACCCGTTTGTTTACTCCTAAGATACACCCTAGAGGTCATTCAAGGTCATTTCAAGGTCATTCATGAAGTATTTTGGATAGAAAAGTTAAAATCAGTCTAAAAAGTCTGAAAAAATTCGTCTGAATGTTTTTGAGGTCACTGAACTCGAATCCAAGGTTATTTAAGCTCCATAACGTCAGTTTCAAGGTGATTTGAAGGTTAAATTTAGAAAAAGTTGTGTAAAAAAATTTAAAAATTGTATTGAAGAGTTTACTTATATCATTAAATCATAAATTTTTTCAACATTTTATGTCTTTTCAGTTACGCAAGTGGTTTGTGTTAGCCCTGCCCCTTCCTCATCTTGATTGCTGTTCAGTCTTTTACCTAAGTATACAGACAAAAAAAAAAATAAAAGTAAAAAAGTCTAAAACGCAAGTGTATCAGAATACGTGATTGGTTTTAGGAGGTAGGCAAACATAAGGTTCCTGAGTTGATTAGTATTTTTATTAAATAACCTTGGATTCGCGTTCAGTGACCTAAAAACATTCAGACGAATATTTTCAGATTTTTCAGACTGATTTTAACTTTTCTTTCAAAATACTTCATGAATGAACAATATCCTTACTTCTTTTACATCCGGCCAAATATTTAGTTATGCAGATGACACTGTTATTTTATATAATGACGAAACATGATCTCAATGATTTTTAATTGGTTTAGTTAGCCACAAATTGTTAACGGTAAACTACGAAAAAACATTTTTTATGCCATTTTCCAACAATATAAAATGTCTACCTAAATATCACTCTTTGTTACTGAAAGATAATATAATATTACATTCTAAAAGTGATTTTAAATACTTGGGAGTCACTATTGATTCTCATTTACGATGGAATGTTCATGCAAGTAACATAACTAAAGTACTAAGGCAACTTTTGTATCGTTTTACATACCCAAAAAATATTTTAGATTTATCACACTTAAAAATACTATATTATGCATTAGTTCAATCAAGACTACAATATGCAATACTGAGCTGGGGTAGTGCTGCATATTGTCACCTTAGGCAAGTTGATATACTACAAAAACGCATAATAAAGATAATTTATAATAAAAAGCTAATTTACCCATCTGAGACACTATTCCTAGAAACTAGAATACTCGATATTAGACAATTGTATATGCACCAGATTATTCTCTTTATCTACAAGAACAAAACGTTTGAAAAAGTCAGTCATTGTTATTGTACAAGATATAAAAAAAAAAACAATAATGCAAAAATTGTCCTTTCACAAAGAAATATTAGTCTACGCCGTCATACTCACCTTTCACAAAAAGTCTTTAATAGTTTGCCACAAATGTATAAAATTTAGTTAGAAAAAATAAACTCATTAATAATGATAAAAAAAGATTTTTAAAAAATATATAATTACATTAGGTAGAACAGAAACTAGGAATCTAATTGAAATTCTTAACTAAATAGCTTTCTTTCGTGACACTCTGTACACGTAGTCCATTCAATATATAATTTTTTTTTTTTTAGGTTTAGTTACTCTTTTTCTTAGTTTGCATGATCTTTGATATTAGTTAGATTACTGTTATTTCACTTTATTTTTTATAAATATGAGCGTCATCAATATGATTATAGCCATACTGTCCATGCACAACCATGTTTTGGTTTTAATGGAAAATTGTAATCTTTCTCATTTATTTAGACGCTCTACCTACAATGTATTGTAAATTGTAATTGTATTAGTACTTGTAGTCAAAAATAAACTATTATTATTATTATTATTATTAATGACCTTGAAATGACCTTGAATGACCTCTAAGGGTGTATCATATCAACAAACCTCGGATTCGGATTCAGTGACTTCTAAAACATAAGCATGATTTTTTTCAGATTTTTTGGAGGTACGGAGTATCTGTAGTGATAGTGTTTATAATAGTGTTCATTAGTTTTCAACATTGGTTTGTAATTTTTGTTTTATATTTAAAAAGTTCAACTAAAGAACGGGGGATGGTGAGACAATAGAACAATTCTATTTTTAGAAAAAGATTTCAGATTTCTATCAAGCTAAATTTTCATGTAGTGGAGAAGAATCGGACAACTTGTGATTTACAGACACTATAGCAAACATAATTTTCTTAAATCGCCTTGCACTTGGCAACGATGTAACTTAGATTTAAGTATGTATGAACCAATCTGCTCCTGCAACTTTACTTCAAAATATCTTATGCTTGTGCTATATTTCCACTGCTTCTATTCATTTTATTAAAAATATATTTGTGCAATTCCTGGTAATTTCCTACAATTAACCTAGAAAAAATAATTCTAAATCTATGCTATATTTGATTTTTCAGTTAACAACTTTAACTTTTTTAAGGTTTTTAAGATAACATTTTGCCTATTACTAAAGTACTTAAAATATATGTTCCTGAATTTGTAAATGAATTTTCAAATAAGTCCTGTATATGGACAGAGACACTAAACAAATTTTAAATATTATATTATTTATATTTGCTGGTATTGTTATAAAACTCGTCATTCTAAGACAACAATCTAACAAAGAAAAAATAATAAACATTGTATTATAGCTACAATAAATAACAAGTTAGCAAAAAACATTTGAAAAACTAATAGGCCCTTTTAGGGCCCATTTTGTTTTATTATGACAAGAGCTACCGGAAATGTTTATTTCCTTTCCGTGGTGTCCAAGAATTTCCATCCACATACTGAGAGGAAATTATGATAATTAATTATCAATTCTCTTGAAAAGTCGCCTTTATTTCAGTTTTCACATATATCAATTGTGGTTCAATAAAATATACTTTCTTGTACAACTTAGACAACTGGATTTTTAAAATGTACTTCTTACAAGCGTTTTAAAAATATATTATTTATAAACCATTCTTCCAAGTTAGACCAAAAATTTTTCAAATTGTTCCCTTCTAAATGATATCAAAGTTTCTGCTCTGGATCGAACTCTGTTCAGAATAGAAAAAGACATGCAATTGTCTGGGTTTATTTATCGACAATCTGGGAAAGTCAATGGCGCAAGACAATGAAGTACAAAATTATTTTAATAGCCATTAGGACCCCTCGCATAGGGTTAAATGATTCAAATTGCCTAAGCAACTTTCACTAGTTTGGTTTAATGGGAGATCCGCTTTTATTGTTTTGTAAAGGTCTGCAGATAACGGTAAGTTTATCGTAATATATGGGAATGCATTTTGTTGGGGAAAGCAAACGAGCTACATAAACAAGACGTCGCTAGAGAACAAAGAAACTTAAAAAGTGGATACATCTGGTAATATAATATTTGATAAGACAATAATTATATAATCCAACTTTTGCTAAGGACGACAGGTACATATAGAAATAAAAAATCTGCGTTTGATGTTCGAAACATAATATTAAAAACTTCAGCTCGAAAATATATCTGATGTCATTATTTTCGTTTGCCAAATAAATATTAAACTATCTTTATGACATGTTTACAGGGTGTAAGAAGATTGACTGCCATTGCTTCAGCATGAGATAGAGCAATCATAAATGAACAAAAAAGTTGTATATTACAGTGGCTTAAGATTAACAGTTTTCAAAATATAGCGAGTATTAATATTGGGGAGTTTCATCACTACGTGGCAACAGCGCTTAACCTAACGCAACACAGCTGGTGCATGCCACGTGTGCACGCGGCAGACTTGTCCTACGGAAAAAATGTAAACAACTGTTATTGTGAAACATTTAGTAAATTTCAAGACAATTGTTTTACAGTTTTTAAATAAATAAAATAAAATGTATCGATTTTAGAGTACGAAGATAGTGTTGTGCTTAAACATGGGGAGACACGGGCCAATAATAATGTATAAAATTAATAAAAATAAATAAATTTAGTTCGGTGATTTTCTGAACAAACCTCGTCTAAATGGCTCTAAGAAATTATTCAGCACTACAATCACCAGAATCTGGATCACTTTGTACCTACTTAAAATTTCGCTATATTGATATGGCTGAGCAGAATTCAATTATCCAAATCTTGCAAGCCCCAATAATTTAATATTCCTCGCTGAATATATAAATCTGAGACATAATGTAATTAATTCCCTACCATTTCCACTCAATTTTACATAGAAATTACTTTCTTGTGATTATTAATGCCCCGTTTCATTTGTAGTCGATGTTCTGAAAAAGGTCCTGCTTGACCTTGAACCTTGTAACGGCGCGGTTTCAATTTCTCGAATTAATACACACTAAATTGCCACGCACAAAGAAATACAGATTCCACAAGGTCGATAAATGGAGAATAGGAATTTGTTTTTAACGATCATAGAAAGCTCAACAGGAATAATTAATATTTACTTACATTCCTTAAAGTCATTAAAAGAATACTCAATATTTTACGAAATTATTTAATGGTACATACACAAGCATCCAAGTGCATTGTTTTTCATCCGATAATGTTTTAGGTAGATTTGTTTTGGATTATAATTAGGAAAGAGAATACCTTTAAAATAGAGTAAACTATACGTTTTTCTGCTTCAATTGTAAGGTTATAATCAAGTTATAAACTAATGCAAAAAGTTAAAGGTCAAACGAATTTCCTAAATTTTTCCAAGATTTTTGACAGACTGTATTTAGGTGAAAAATAGTCATATCGGGAATTAAAAAAATCATTTTGAAGCGCTCTAAGATTCTAGTTTTTAGATTTTTCGGACGAAATTTTTTATCATGGTTAAAATGGAAAAGTTTTTTTTTGAGGTTTTCTCATATTTTTACCGTAAATAACGTTTACATTGACGAAAAAAATAGAAATTTTTTTCAGAGAAAAAGAGTAGTTTTGAAAAAAAAACTGTTTTTAAGTGATTACAGATTGCACAAATTAATTAGAAATTTGTCTCAAAAAACGGGATGAATCGGGGTCGAAATCTTGTTTGGGTCATCAATTTTAATTTTAATTTAATTAAAAATTGATGAACAGAAGCATAGAACGGAAAAGCTGGGAACATTTGGATTTTGTTTTCTTCAATGTCCGGAAGGTTTTCCAAAAAAAAAAACAAACAAAAAATTTCGAAAATTTATTATTATTTAAGCTCAAAAAACGTGACCCTTTATTTTTTTTCAATAGTTTGACTGTTTGAAACAAAGAAACGATTCGCTAGATCGAGATGAAGCTTCACAGGGTTCTTCTGGATATATCGAACTGTAAAAGTCATGCTTAACATTAGTCATTTCGTGAATATTTTTAATTTAGACGTCCATTTTCTAAAAAAAACCTTTTTATCTGCTTTTTAAAATTCGTGTAACTGATGAAAAAAAAATCCCGAAAAGTTGCGGGAAATTTATTCCAGTTTTCGAAACTGCCCTTCAATTCTCTGTACGACCATTTGTAGCCGAGATGTCGATTATTGAAGACAAAAGGATCCTTTTCCATTAAAAGTCCCATATTTCGATGAAAAATGGTCGTATTGAAATTTAAAAAAAAGGAAATTGAATCTGAATAAACAGGATATCTGGTCCATGCAATGGCTTAGCTGAAAAAATTTTTCCAAGTCCGTGGAAGTTCAAATAGAAGGAAATCTATTTAAATAGTCTTATTTTAATCTAAATGATCTCTCCGCACTCCATTAAAGTTGCAATTGTTTCCCTGTAATATTTTAACACCAGTACACCAAAAATACGTATACATTGTAAAACGGAAATTGTATAAACTTGTGCATCTAAAGCATATTTCTGTTGAATATTTTTCACACAATATCGAGAAAATTATTACTGTTGGTAACAGAAGTGTTCCACAAAATGTACAATTAACTTATACCACCCACGTAGCTATCACCAAAAAATTAAAAAATGGCCTTCTCACTGTCACACAGAAGTATTATAAGTTGTAAAACTGACGACGCCAATTAATGAGACTTAGGCCTCTAAAGGAGAAGTGATAGTCCTCGTCCTCTTAGCATGACAGCTGATGAGTGGTGATTAATTTGATCCAGGGATATAATAGGGATTAGCGAAGTCTTTCTAATATTCTAACGCTCTTCGTTGAAAGAGTTCTTATAGAGAAAGATGGGAGACAGTATCTGCTGGCTGCCCTAAATTCCTAATGTACTTCGACGATTTTAGTAAGTCGAATTTATCTCAGAAAATTGATATTTAACAACGAAGGGATTGAATAGCCTTCACTGACGCTTCCCGGTTGTTAAAGGAGGCTAATTGTTAATATTTACAATAATAGCTGACTCCGTCATATTAACCAAAATCATTTTTACAAAATATTTATTTTTTTCAGATGTCTACAGAGTTTCATTCATTGATGATTTAAAAAATCAAGTACCTAGTGCACATAAGTCAATTCGTCAAAGAGATTGAACCATATTACTTACAAATTCTTTGATTTCAGTCACGATTCAAAAGAAATTTACAAAGTAAAACATAACTTTGAAGTCACTAAATTGTTGTTTCCTTTTTATAGACCCACAATATATTCTGTTGATGGGACGATAAGTATATAAAAAAAACTTGCAGGAGGATTATGGATATACGAGTACATATCATCAAATTATTTAATTAATAGATTATTTGAAAAATATTTAGGAAATTATTAATCCTTCATAGCTCTATAGTAACATTTTCTTTTTATATTATATACCTTCCAACAATGCCTACTTCTTTATAAAAGCATTTCACATAACCAGGAAAATCTAATTTATAAAATCATTAAAATAACAGCTTTTATATTTATTTTTAAATACTTACATATTTAAAACTGGAGCAGATTTACTCTATAAATATAAATATAATTTATGTAAATGTTTCCCATTAAGCATATGAATGCTTAATAATTAAAGCAGAATAACTAGTTCAAGATAATATATGGACTTATTTTTACTTGTCCAATGGAGCATTTAAGATAAGTATGGCGTGTAAGCCCAGCCATCACATTTTTACTGACTATTTTTCATAGCTAATCTCGACTCTATTTAATTCAGAATGTTATCAGATTTGCTCGAACTAGAGCACATTAGACACACCAAACCTGAGGCAGAGACAATGGAAAACAATGCTGTTTTACAACGAACGTTTCTTGCTACATGTTAGAGGGGTTAACAGTGGTTTTTGTATTTAAAAGTGAAAAAAGATTTCTGTTATACTGTTTATTTACCATGCATTTAAAAAAAGTATTAATCTAACCAAAAATCGAAAGTACAGTGAACTATTCAGAATCAATTCGTTTTTGTATAGTATTACTATAATAAAATGAATAGCTGTAAGCTTTAAAGAATGATGAACTATCTGTGGTTGATACTAAATACAAGGATTAACTGTATTTGACAATGTAAAAGATAAGGCGAGGTGAAGATGTTGCAAATTTCAGAGATATGCCTGCGACAGCTTAAAAGAAGTCATATCGTCGACTCTAATGGCTGTCTTAAAATTTATTTATATTCTGTCATCACTTTCATATTGCGGTAAAATCAGACACAAGGATTGAAACATACTACGTGAAGAATTCTGGTAATTTGAGAATGGATCTAAAAGTAAGGAGCAAAGGCTTGAACGGAAAAGAAAATATAATGCTCTGGAAAAATGGAGCTTAGTTTGGATAGCTCCAAAATAGTGAAGTGGCATCTCAAAGTAAAGAGCAAATACTCGAATGGAAAAGGAAATATAATGTTCTGGTAAAATGAGGCCTAGTGCGGATAGATCCAAAATAGACAGTGACACAGAAGTTGGAACAGATGTAATGAGATCCAGGTGGCTAGGACAGTATTCCACACATACATTTTTGTGGCTATACTCGTCTTTACAATCGATAAAAACCGACACTATCAAGCATTGGATGCCAAGGCATAAAGGCAAAAAGAAGATAATGAATACTGAGACCCAAAACTAAAATAGTGTCAAAAGAGGGACTGATAGAAAGGTTGAATTTGTGTAATATTAGGCAGATAAATTCAATGTACTTTGCTGCAACTGAGGATAAGAATCTTTGTGCTCGAAAAATGCATTGAGTCAGAATTGATAGTAAAGCTACGAGATTCTGTGGACAACCAACAAACAAACTACGAAGAAAATATGAACAAAACTTTAAAATACAAAAAGTTCAGAAACAACAATAAAAAACACTGTTAAGAATTCATAACTAACATGCTAAATAATACCATAAATAATTCAGATAATATCAACAACCTGCTTCGTGTTTCATATTTTCTTGAACATTCGAATGGAACATATTTTATTCGCATTAGGTATAAATAAAATTATAAAACGCGGCAAACAATTGTCATTTTCTCCCCGTTTCATAAATTTTCGGTTGACATAATAAATGTGTCATATATATTATTTTTCAAATATCTCCGGAGCCAAGAAATACGCATGCCATATATATATTCTAAAACTTTAAACGTAATACATAAGGCCACACCGAGATGCAAATAAAGTAATATAATACGGTTTGCGTCCCATGATTCGTACAATTTACATTTCTCTCCGGATTCAGACCGTTCCTCATTTAAGAACTTCCACTGGGTAAGGTATACAGACTGACATAAAATCACACACTTAAATAAATGTGGATAAACATAATTAAAAAAAAAGGTACTGACTTTTGATAAAATGTTGCTGTAATTAATTTTTAAAATGATTCACACTCAAATAATCAGAGAAAAAACTAATATGAAATAAGTAACAATTTCAAGCAATATCAGACAGTGATATACAAACTACATATGACCATAATTTTTCCTCTCGCTCTTTGTTTTTGTAACAAACAGGTTCAAAATTAAACATTCACAGATGTCAAAGCATTTCCACAGTTAATGAAAAAATCCACACATTCCTAAACTGAACTGTGGCGGTTTATTGTTTCATTATGCGTGTATATATTTTCTATACGATAAAACACTTTGAGGCCTAACAGTAAATTTGTCTCTAATTCTCTGAAATTCAGTAAAATCATTCTACGATAGCAGTCATAACATGAAGCAATGACAGATGTCCCGTCTTAAGGCGGGTATCCATTTGTGTCAACTGCCCCGTAACGTAAACATGTTACGTTACAGCTAGTGGAGACGGAAAATTGTTGCATGGTACGTGTAACAAATTTGACACGCGTAACTAATCCGGGACGAACCATCAGCTGTCGGTTTTTAGTCGTCGCATCAAAGGGATGCAACAGTACTTTCTGCCACATGTTGAGACGGGGTTACCCTTTTGGCCGTAACGTTACCTGTTGCACATGTGATTTTGTCTTATTTTTTGTTTCGTCAGTCTTTTGTATATGGTCTGGGGTCAGTCTGTTTTCTGCAGTGACTAGGAAGAGTGTTTTTCTGAGTTTGTGCCATGGAGTGGAGTAAAGAAAAGATTTCTGGAGATATCCGTTTCTTATTCTTCAAAATTGTATGATGAATAAAAATAATATGACGCTGCTGCTAACTGCAATTGCAGTGACGAATCCATTATTGCAGTCAGGTTCATACTGCAAGTTTATGTTCCTGTGTCGTCTCGTAAGCTTATTTTGTTACGTTACGGAATGAATGATACGACCAAAACCACACATACTTTCGTAGCGAACCGTGCAACCTTTTGCAACAGGTCGTAACATGTTCGTTGTTACGTTACGGAGCATTGCCACAAGTGGATACCCGCCTTAACACTACTGCATGTACTGTATTTTTTGTTCTTTTAGTTTTTTCCGGTAGTGTATATAGATTTATGCATTTACGAGCTTATACATCAGCGTTCCACTTAATGCGGTAAATAATTTTGTCGCTAGAGTCGTTAAACTCGCCGATGATACTAATAAACTGCCCGCACTAGGAACACGCCCCGTGATCTTGCTATATCCACCCAAA
The DNA here is from genome assembly GCF_000390285.2 of Anoplophora glabripennis. Lineage (NCBI taxonomy): Eukaryota > Metazoa > Arthropoda > Insecta > Coleoptera > Cerambycidae > Anoplophora > Anoplophora glabripennis. The sequence goes on from NW_019416774.1 coordinate 1,524,903, forward strand.
CAGTACATAATAGATTGCACAATATTAATCTTCGTTCAAGAAGGCCATTACGCTGCAGTGAATTACTCCTTTTGCTGCGAACAAGATTGCTTCAGACAGGAGCGTGCCAAGGCTAGATTGCAAATGATAAGGAGCCCATCCTTATTAATTAAGGAAATAATTACGTCTAGCGCACGTTATTCAAGTTCAAAAATCGATATCCTTCTTTCAGATGGCGGATAAATATTATAATAGCAGAGGAAATGAGAAAATGTCATAACTTTCCGCATTTTTAATTTTTCTATAAGAATAATATTCATGCAAAATTTTATATCGCTCCTAACGTCTTTACACTGACATGGATCAAAGTTTCAGGAAGTTTTTTTGAGGTTTTAAATATAATTACATATACAGGGTGCCCCTGAAATGGTGGGCAATCTCTCGGATATGGATATAATGAGAAAGTAATGTCACAAGTTCATATAAAATTTTTTCCTCCGGGCTCACCCTCTAGAGTTATTAGCTCTTGAAGTTGAAAATTAAAAATGTTTTTTGCTGTAACTTTGGTATTTTTCAATAAATTTTTTGGCTGGATCTATAATTTTTTAAGCTGCTTTGGATGATAATATGAAATCCTCGATCAATTCTGAATGAAATTGGTCACTTCATTTTTTTCGTAGGATGCACCATTTTTGAGGAAAAAAATAAAACATATTTTATGGCAAGTTGCGTATTTTTAATTTCTATTGACACCTTATCTAGTAGGTTGCTATCGACATTTCTAAATAAAATACAACCATCAAATTTGGAGTCAATATCTTTAAAACTCTGAAATAATTAATAAAAATAAATAAAAAATTAAAACACTCTGTATCTCGGGAACGAAGCATATTTCGACTTACGTTTGTATGTATGTACTAATATTCATTCAAATCGTTTGGCATAATATGAAGATATGAAGAAAATATAATTTTTTTTTTTTGAAAACTTAAACACCTTTCTCCCTATCTCAAATACCCTAGGAAAAAGGTTTATACAACAAACTCTACTTATTTCTTCGCAACTAATCTATTCCTGCAGTTTATGTATTTAAAGTGAAATCACCCTATATATCCTGTGCTGTATTTGTTGAAGTCGAGTTAAATTAATTGCTAAATCTCCTCCTGTTTAACGATAACATTAATTTTGTATCAAGTGATTATCAAAGTAACAGTTTCTGTATATTTAGATTTATTCTGCTAAATATAGGTGATGTGTTTCTGTCTGTAAATAAAACGTATTCAAATTTATTCAGAACTATCATACGACCTATATTCTGTGAAATACAATACATACACAAATCGTTACTTTCAACATTAGAGCTATTACTGTCTAGAGATAGATATTCTCTAAGATGGTTATACAATAACTAATATTTTACCGTAAAAAAACTATTTTACCTGACTTAACAGAACTTTAAATACATATGTAAAGTATTTGACACTGATATTATTATAATTTTCTAAAATCTGTTAAATTATTTATTATTATTAAATAGTAGGTAAAATTAATACCATGCGTTATATAAATATTTAATTGTTTCTCTGATTACAATGGTTTTTAAATGTAATTTAGCTGTTATTTTAATTGATGTGACTATATACCTACCTGTAATCACGGTTTTGACATTGAATTTATTATCGAAAGTTATATAGGAATATTCTGCGACAAGCGTTGCAACTGCTTTTTTAATCAATTTAATTTCAATCAAATATTTTTTGGTATCTGCAAAATAAGTTCTGTGGAAATTAAGTTGAATGATAAAAAAGTTTATGTAAATTTAGTTTAATATTTTAGTGAACAAAATTATAAATTTTACATTTTCATTTTTGTCTTTTGCATACCAACATAGATTTTGAAGGGAAAAAGCAATAATGTTAGAAACCATAAAAAATTTCAAGGGAAAATTACCTCGTGATGTAGCATAACCTCAAAAACCGTCACTTTTAGTTAGGATATCACGAAAACCTGACGTAATTGAGCAATTCTGAGGTCGGATTCGGATTTAGCGGATTCGCAAAAATGTAACCTGTTTGCTGGTGTAAAATTTTGTCGGTCTATGTAATTTTTAAAAGCGAATGCAACGGCAGACAATTTATATTTCATATTAGAGTACATATAAACAATTTCTGCGGTACATTTTATATATTATTAAGAATAAAATTAAAAACGTTGAGTCAACTACACGAACATTTGAAAATATAAAATTCATAGCATGTACTATTCCCACAATAAAGGAAACGTATGACGATTTAAATGCTAATTAAGTAAATAAAGCAGTTGTGGAAAAAAATTATTAGCATTTTCCACCTGCCGTTTTACGTATTATTGTCCATCTACATCAAAGGTGACTAATTCTCTCTTCTCATGTTCCACTTTTCGCCGTTTGTAATGATATAAATATAAAGTAAAATTCTAAAGATAAGCGCTTTATATTCCAGTTAAAAAGACGTCATTTAGAAGAACACAAGTAACTTTTATATCATCCTTCAGTATACAAGCATGGCTTAGAAATTCCTCCATTTACTAATAAAAAGTTAACTTTTATTGCTATCTCGCAAATTATGAAAAATATAATTTCGCGTACCTACTTCAGCGAACTTATTCAATATATTACCCATTTTAAACTATCCTGTACAACACCGCACGAGAGTAAATAAATTACCGATGGAAAATTTTTGAATAAAGCGGAGCTATTCATTTTCAGGTTTATCCCTCTTCACAATTTTTAAGAATCCCATTTCTAACAACGGCTTTACTTTGAATAAATTTCAGAATAAAGCAGTTTAAATGACAATAATATATCTCAGGATCACCATATTTCCATAACAGCGCTGCTTATATTACGAGATTGATTTTTATTTTCAGGAAAGCCGAATCCGGCCAAATTTAATAGCGCCTCTAGGGGAAGTTGGAAGGACAGTTACAACATCAGCTGGGCAGTCGAGTCTCTTAGTCCCATCGAAGAATATAAACTGCTTTTTAGGAGATTGCCCGACACTAATTCGGAAGATGGCCACCCGCAACCCCTTCACCATCAGAGTCAGAGGAAATTTGTTCCGGGACGCGTAAGTAAATTCCAAAACTGGGAGCTATTATAATTTTAAAAGAGTATTCAGGTGCTTCGGGGATAATTAGCCGACTTAACTTCGGGATATGGGTAGTCAAAATGAGAAAACTAAGGAATTAACATGTAACATACTCTAAAATATCTCTAAAGACGTTTCCAGTGGCATCAAATTTCTGGTGACCTTGGTAGCAGTGGTGACAGTGTCTCCCCATTATCACAACTGTATTTTTACTTAATGTATGTCTGAATTCAATTAATTAGATAAATCATTGCTCTAAGTTTCATGACTCCACGCCAGGCATCTTCAAAGAAATTTTAGAAAATATAACGTTTTCAAATTTTTAGACACTATATCTCGAAAAAGAAGAGTTTCCCAACATTCCTTGGTAGAACACTATTTTCATATTTTCACCACTCGAAATCAAACGTTACATTAAAACAGAAACATCTGTAATTAGTTTTATCGTCATTAAATACAATTTTATGGAAATCACATGTATCAAAGACAATAAACTTAATTATATTCAGTTTTTATTATTTAATTTTATGTCGATTAAAATTATATATCTAAAACAGTAGAACGTTAAAATGTTCAGTTTACTTAAACTAATTCAATTCAAGTCTAAAAATGTCAATATAATTTTAATCTTATGAAATCATTATGCTCTTTGACATCAAGTAGGCTAAATCGAAACTTCAAAGATAAACTATTTATTAGTAACTAATGATATTATAAAAAAAAACAACTACCCAGCGGACTACAGACCCGTCCAGACTTGTATTACATCCCCAATATCTGACAGTCTCTCCAAATATTATTGATGAAAAAAACATACATAATTGAAAAATATTAAAATACACGTTTCCAAAGTCAATACCTACCTAATGGTACCACAAGATGCAAGATGATTTTTAATATTTTCTTAATATCTACGAGACAGGGTACGGATAAGTGAAAACGACTCCTACAGAAGGGAAAAAGTTAGTTTTTAAATATGGCTTTCTTCAAGCAGTACTCGTTTGTTAAACAAAGTGTGCCATGATTTTATCCATAAAATTCATTACACCTTGAAGGTTTAGAAATGTCTAATTTTATTTACGCATCAAATGCTCTTTCTGTATCAGATATAACAAAATATTATTAAGAAAAGTTTCTTCTAATTTTTGAATTTTTTGCTTGATATCATATTTTTCTTGCTAGCAGAGGAGTCTTTGCTAAACTTTGCTCAATTTGAATGTTGATTTGAAGAAACATTTTTTTAAATTATTTTTGCTAGAACCGAAATTTGACTCTGCTTGCAAGAAGCAAAAGTCGAAATCATATAAGAACATTGAAATTTTAGACATTTACAGTTTTTTATTCTGAAATTTTTTTTTGTATCTCTTTACTAACTTGAAAAATCTAAGGCCCAAATTCACTTAAATCATACTCAAATCGCCCTCACAAATAAGTGGTAGGTTAGTGACATATTAGTGGTATCTGACGGGTGCTTATATGTTCCTAATTTATTAATTTTATAGTTTCATAATATTCTAGCAGTATATTTTACAAATAATTAAGTCCAGGTATTCAATAAAGGATATTATGTATGTGAACGCTATATAAATAACAATTATTTTTTAGAAATTAGTTCTGTAATAAACGATTGCTTGCAACTTATTCTACTCTGTATGAAGCATATAGTTTTTACCTGGATAATTAATTGATTTTCATTATTTATTATTTAAGTATAATTTATTATGTATATATTTTCAACGTGTTATTCAGATTCAAAATAAAGAAATACTGTGTGACATTAGGTTTCTACTGATGAAATATTTTTGATAATATTTGAGTAGTCAACTGTTCCCTTATCTAGTAATTTGTGGTTTGCACACTCAAGTTAGTTACTCATTTATACACATTTCTGAATACCAAAATTGAGAATTAGATGAGGCACCCTAAGTTGAGCATAAGTTTGATATAAGTGTAAGGTTAGTATAGATTTAGGTAAGTCTCTGAATTTGACCCTAAATCAGATAACAGATCAAAACCTTTCTAGGATTTTGATATCATCCACACTTGCTCAGCATTTTCGAAACCTTCTTTTGTCATTTTGCCATATCTCATACAAAAAGGGCACTTGTGAAAAAACTGTGATATTTCTAAATTCTCAAGATTACTGGATATTTCGAATTTGAAAATATTTCACAAAAAGGCTGTATTCTAGAAGGTTTCTTATAAGGGTTGTTTTATCTAAAAAAACTACAGGATGTTCATTGTTCACCGTAGACTTAATCAAAGTACTGGAAATCATTGTCACAGAAACTAAATGAAAAAAACACGAAATGAAGATGACTGGGAGATCATATAGAGATAATAGCAAATAGTCTAAGATCTATGTTTTAGGAATTGCCAAATGTCGAGTCTTTCAGTATTACCACGGAAAAAAGACTGCGCGTCAGTCTCTCATCAAGATAAACGAAGTGTTGGACTATTTAACAGTAAAAACGAAGCTATATACATTCAGTACAAATGGATAAGTACTGCAAAATAAATACATACTAATTTTTCGTGAATAATTTTCTTTTGTCTACTTTCATAATAGGCACGATGACAGTAACCAAGAATCGCTAAAATTACGTATTTATCTAATGAAATAATGGATTATAAAAAACATATTTATTTTTATATTATGATCGCGACTGATAATATTTTTGATAAAATAAAACTACAAAATACAGCAAACCGCCATGATAGGTTGAACACCAATCAGAGCGAATTACGTCACATCTATGTAAATGTAAATTTGTGTAATGTAATCTTCCTTTAAATATTTTGTGTTTCCCAACTATCAGTTGCTTAGTTTTGTGTTACCAAAACCATAATCAGGAAACGTTAGGAAAAGTTTCTAAAAGAAGGAAAGAAAATAAAGCTCAACAACTGCGAGTTAATAAAATATCAAAAAGACTAGGTATGTTTGTGATCAAAAGTTTATTCATGCATAAATTGGTGCTGAAATACAAAGAACAGTCCTGCGACACATTTTTGAAAATACTCGTATTGACTGATGAAGATGACATGCAATCTCAGACGTATCGGCCATGAAACGCGATAGAATGATGCAGGATGAAGTGAGGAAAACTGTAAGTACCAGTTTGGGGAAAAAAATTAAAAAATGTGGTATACTTATAACACTTTGCAAAAACTATTCCACGATAGCAGGATCGCCTGACGGAATCTGTGAATACAGCATTATTGAAATTAAATGTACCACGAATATGAAGACTTTTAAAAGTTATGTGGAAAAAGGAAAACCGACTCAGAAGTTTTATATGCAGATGGCAGCTACAAATGTATTTAACAAGGCCTCAAAAAGGCTAATTCGGTGTAGCTGATTACAACTCAATACAAATAAAAAAGTAGAAATAATTAATGTTACATTTGATGACAGCTATATATCAGATTGTCTTAATGTTTTAGTCTCTTCATGGAAAGATAATGTGTATCCATTATTATACCTACCAAAATACAATTTGAGGGTAAATAAAATTCATATACTGTTATGGTAACTTTGTATGTTTATTTAATTAATGAATCTTGCAACACAAAATATTATGCACCTTATGTTTACTGTAGACAGACATAGATGTCGATATATTTCTACTGAACCTTTTATTTTCTACAGAAATAAGATATTTTTTTGGAAATAGTAAATACTTCCGAATATCACACAACAGTTTTTCAAAATCTGTCATCAAGCCTATTGCATTACCATAAATCGGTATATAATAAACATACATACATTGTAGCATTACATATCTGCATATTGTATATCATACTGATGGATCCAAAGGCCGATCTTCATTTGGACGTAATAGTTTGATGTAACCAAATAATAAACTTGCGGGCATATTGTTGCTGATGCAGTTGAAATAATTAATCATAATATTAGTGTTAATTAGGAAGCAATTTCAATCAATCGCTCCATTACAGAGAGCTAATTAATAATTTAATCAGCACTTTGTGTCTGACGTTTAGTATGTGCTGCCTATGATGCATAAATAGAATTTATTTCAATTGTCATATGCAGTAATTTAGACACATTGTTTCTTTATTATGAATTTTCGAAAATCATATTACGATTGCAATGATACACGCGACATTATATACAGAAGTTATAGGAACTACGTAAAATATTCTGATACTGAATTCAATATTTGATTAGTTAAATTCAATGCAATTGAGTATATCACCAGAATCGCCGAGAGCTGTGAGCGATTTGGTTACTCCTTTTTTTACTTTTCATTTAATTTCCTTATACCAACAATACCTACTATTTTATGTTATATAAACTAGATCCACGACAAAATTGAAAAGATCACGTTACAATTTTTTTCAGGAAAATAAGACATACGCCGCCGTTGGCTACAGCGTAGGATACGGTTATGGGCGTCAGTTCATAGACAGGCGAACAGATTGGAGGGATGTAATATTGCCCGCTTCGCCTTCTCAATCTCCTGGAGTTCAATCTATGAGCTACGTAATTCGAGGATTAGAAGCGGGGCAAAATTACGAAGCCAAAGTTCAAGCCAGGAACAAATTTGGCTGGAGTCCTATTTCCGAAGCGTTCACGTTCCAGACAACAGATACAGGTCGGTATAAATTTGCCGTATAACTTGGGCATGGTACGTAAACACACCTGCTCGATGGGCTAATCATTGACGTAATGTTCCCCCCCTCTTTTTTTACTGTTGGCATGACGAATAGTGCTTAAACAGTACCTTCATAAATGATTACAAGTCACGTAACCCCAGAGCTTAGGCAACCAACATTGTACGTCTAGCACTGTTAACTAAAAATTCCTGAATTTTGGCGTAACCAATATTAATGAGTCGTTTACAATGAACAATGACAAATCGTTACGTCTACGCTACGATAATGCTACCGTCTATTGGTTGAATAAAATCTTGTAAAAAATTAGACCAAACATAAGCCGGTGAAACGGAATGTTGTTTTAATGCAATCTTATTTTAATAATTTTTAATTTTACCGAAATTTAATTGCCAACGTGAAGGAAATAAAGTTATTGTCCCAAAAAATTTACTAGTCACATGACTTGTAATCATTCATGAGGGCCCTGTACAAATTATTCAATTCTCAAACCCCAGTAGCAATTCGCACACGTAAAAAATTACTATATCTATTATTTATATCTACTTCATTTGTAGTGGAAAGTGATAAGTATATATTGTGAAATATTTACTAAAACGTATTTTACTACAATACTGGTATTATCTAAAATTCTATTTAAATGTAGGTATATGGAAATTGTTCTGAAAACCGCAGTAGGAATTTTGTTGGACCTTTAGCTGTTATAAGTCTTTCCAAAGTGAGTTGAACACATGTATAAAAACGCCTAGCAATAAAATTTAATGAGTTTCTATGAAAATTTATATTATAATGTTCATTTGACCAACAACATATTTTAATTATATGTCCTCAAATAATTTTATTATATTGATGGTAAATTTCGTTTTGTTCCGTTTCAAAAGGTCTGCAAAATTCCATGTTGTAAGAATATTAGTAAACAAAATATCCCTCTCATTTCTCCCTTTCGCAATAATTGTAATATGAATGATTAATAGAAGGCGCTTATAATAAATTAAAATTACCTGAATCACACCAAGTTCCGCATTGCTGCACTGCACTGCTAGGCCATTTGTCGACAACTGAATTTGTGACCCGGTCGCCGAATGCGGCTGTGTTTGTGCCGCGTTTGCCCGCGCGCTCATTCTTCAACTGGGCGACTAGACCTTTATATGGGTATGGCTAAATAAATGTGGGAACAAGTTTTTCAAATAAGCGACCGAACCTGATGCATACCTCTTGGTTCTTCAATAGAGATCGGAAAGACTATACAAAATTGTTAAATGTTGTCCTTGATATTCATCCTAGTTCTGAATAATTGTGCAAAACAAATAACAATAATTTTGTCGAATATTGTTTTGAGTTTCATATTAGATTGTCTTATTTTCATCTTATACGTATGGGTACTGCAACTTTAATCAAAGTAATTATAATAACAAACAAATATTATTATGTATGTTATATTTTCTGTGTCCCAAGACAAAAATTTGTAAATGTTTACAATACATACAGATTTTTTATTTCCTACGACTATGTGTATCATACAGCAAAGTAGAAAGTGAGAATATTTAACAAAACTATAGTAGAGTTAAACATAGCACTTAAAACACAATTTGTTTGTAATTTGTGACACAAATTGTAGTCAGTCGAGTTTTCTATATAAATTATAGTTGACAGTGCTGGAATTGTATAAATATTTAACATATTTTTTTCGTGCAACCTACTGCAAATTAGAGCTTTTACGTTTTACGTCAACGTTATACAAATGAAGTAGATATAAGTTATTTATAAATTATATTCCATATTTACTAATACGTTTATAGCAAATTTTCTAAGATATATTTTACAGAATTTTATTTTCTTGAATAAAGAAATGTTTAAAACATATTTATTTGTAATTTATATAAAATAACTTAAACAACAAACTCATAAAATAATAACTAACTTAATTTTTAACATAGGCAATTGAAAAGATTTAAAGGAAAAAGTAGAACCTGTTCATTAAGAAACTTTTGAAGGGATTTTTTCACAAATTGAAAAGTAAGTAATTGATCAAGGCGTACTTCTAACTTGGGTCACTGTGTATACATAAAATAATTGGTAAAAAATGGGCAATTAAAAACAAAAATGGATATTCAATGTATAAGTTACTGTTAAGGGAAATTTTTAGCCATGAATATTTTTTCTTTAAAAGATTTTTATTGGATTGATTGAAAAGTATCACGCAACTTCTGTAAAAAATGTTGGAACAGTTCGATTTTTAGTTTAAAACATTGGTTGATAAATTTATAAATCGCAATAAAAACGACGGTTTCAGTGAACAATTTTTTGCCAAAACGGTTATGAAATTCATTTCGAGGGTTATTAATAAATGTGTTATTAAGCTGAAAAATAAGTATAATCGAAGGTACAGACAAGAATGAATTTTAGTTTAGGACAGAAATAATTTGGCCTTTTGCCAAGAAGTCAGTGGACATTTTGAGCATAATAGACCGATATGAAAAATTGTTATAGTCAATTAGAAGAAAAAAAACCATTTAAGAACTTGAAAAAATTATATCTACTTTAAATAAACATTTTTACTTTGTCACTGACTGAGAAATATGACGGATGTCAAAGGATTGACTTTTATAAATAAAAATCCACCCAAAAGGACACCTCTCTCAGAAATGAAAATTAAAATCTATAACGAATTTTTCAATCATCACATTTTTTTATGTCAGTCTTCGAGTGAAATCTTTAATAAAATATACCTATGCTAACCAATTTAATCCAAACTGTTCTGAATTGGGAAAACGAACGAAGAACAAGTCGAGTTTATTTCAACAGACCCATATTTATACCTGACTGACTCAAAACTTACATACCTAAATTAAAATTGTAAGGGTAAACAGAACCCAGAAATTTCAGAAATACGAGGTCTCAGCCCGATCGGAGGTAAATATTTGTTAAAAATGAGTGGAATATTAAGCAAGAAGTATCTCGAGTTGAACGAGAAACAGTAGTAAACTATGTTTGGATTTTTTTTTATTCCAAATTTAGGCTTTATAAAATTTATACATACAGTACGTTACAGTACGTTAAAAATGTTTAATTGAAGAATAGGCCAGAATGTTATAATATTTCCAGAAAAAATTATTTGACTTGTTAATTATAATAAATTTTCAAGTGTTCTAAAATCTAATGTACCATTCTTGTAACAAATTATGGAAATAAGGAAAACTCCTTCAGACATCAAGTAGGTACATTTATAGCGATGATAGATTTGCCCTAATAAGCCAGTGAAATATATTTTTAATATCTTAAATTTCAACGTATTCACAGTTGCAATATACACATCAAATTTAAGTAAATAATAATAATAATACTTTTGAGAATTGCTGACACAGATCATAATACTATTATTCAACATTTATCCACAAATAATTGAACAAAGTTGGCTACAAACTGCCAGTAACCTGATAAATATTTACCAAGTGGATTTGTTTGATATAACCACGCACTTTCACAGATAGCCTAGACAGTAAGACCCAGTTAGTGAAATTATAGAATGTATGTGAATCATGTAACGCTGTTGTAGCGTAAATTATACCACCTAACATTTTTTTTCTGTTTCATGCACCTATTCCTTCTGCACCTTATCTTCTGATACCATTTGCACTACCTGGGTAACAGACATGACCTACCCTGAGAGACCCCAATCACCCAGGCATGTTTATAATGGTAAGGCAATGTTTTACTACTTCTTTTACATATTCCATTATACCACTGTTTTTGAAAACACTGAACATTTTTGCGTACGGTCAAATTATACTTACTAAAAAGAAATTACACCCAGTAATAATGTAATACCATAACAACGATAATAATGTCCCTTCGAAAATATAAGTTGTATCTAAAATGAATAATAATTTGAACCCATACACCAACATTTTACTGATTTTACTTCTATTTGCAATTTTTAAATGTCTAGTTGCTGGGCAACTGTCATTATCGGTGTTAAACATTCTTACAGTTCCTATACACGAGTGAAATAAATCGGAATCGTGGAAACTATAAGAGATAGAAAATTTTATTTTTTATTATATTTTTCTTGACATGTTGAATTTCTTTGTACTTATCGTGCCAACAAGTCAAGTTTTTAAATAGAATCTTTTGAATTTCAAATTTCGACGTTTTTGGAAATAAGTTCATGTAGAAGACCTAGTCCCCATTAACTTTTGGTAAAAAATCGCCCCTTAAAGTTTTTCGTTATATTAAAGAAGCACTCTGTGTACATATAGTTATATACATTAATTTGTAGAAATCAGTTTATGGCAATTTCCATGCGACATATACGGATAACTCATAATTACTGAATTCCCTTTGGATTGACATGGGATAGTTAAAGTTTGACTTAAACGTGCATATATGGTTTAATAGTTCCTAATAGTCGATTAGTCCTGTTACCGCTAAAGCACGACGTATGGCCGTAATACGATACAGAATCGCACGTAGTGAAGCTGAAGCCACTGAAGTTATAATTATTAATACAGGGGGATTATTGCAGTTCATAGATACGATCACACGGATATGATTTTAGCTTAAAATTAAAATAAACTAATGCAAAAAATTAAAGGGTCATAAGAATTTCCGAAATTTGTCCGTGATTTTTGACAGACTGTGTTTAGCTGAAAAATAGTCGTATCGGGAATTATCATTTTAAAGCTCTAACATTCTAGTTTTTAGATCTTTTAGTCGAAATTTTTTAGGATTTGCGGTTATCATACAATTCTAAATAGCGCGACAAAAAAATTTTTCAGCTGAGCCATTGCATGGACCAGATAGCTTGTTTATTCAGCTTCAATTTTCTTTTTTAAAATTTCGATACGACTATTTTTCATCGAAATATCGGGCTTTTTAATGGAAAAAGATCCTTTTGTTTCCAATCAACGATATCTCGGCGATAAATGGTCGTACAGAGAATTGAAGGGCAGTTTCGAAAACTGGAATAAATTTCCTTTAACATGCTGCAGCAACTTTTCGGGGAAAAAAATTGATGACTAAATTAGAAATATTCGCCAAATGACTAATGTTAAGCATGACTTTTACAGTTCGATACACCCAGAAGAACCCTGTGAAGTTTCATCTTGATCTAACGAACCGTTTCTATGTTTCAAATAGTCAAACTTTTGAAAAAAATTAAAGGGTCACGTTTTTTTAGCTTAAACACTTCATAATCATGATTAAAATGGGAAAAAAAATTTTTTTGGGATTTTCTCAGATTTTTTCTTCAAATAACGTTTAAATTGATGAAAAAAGATTTTTTTTCGAAAAATTTTAGAAATTTTGCTTTCAGAAAAACTCTCTCTTAAGTGATTACAGACTGTACAAAAATTAATTAAAAATTTGCCTCAAAAAACGGTACTAATCGGTGCAGAAATCTGGTTTGGGTCGCCAACTTTAATTTTAATTTATTTAAAAGTTGATGAACAGAAACATAGAACGGAAAAGCTGAATCGTGCTGGAAAGAATCGGATATTGTTTTAATGCCAGGAAGGTTTTCCAAAAAAACAAAAAAAAAACATCGAAAATTTTTCGAAATTTTTTTTATCAATTTAAACGTTATTTGCGGTAAAATTGTAAGAAAACCTCAAACAATTTTTTTTCCAATTTAATCATGATTACGAAGTGTTTAAACTCAAAAAACGTGAGACTATTTTTTTTTCAAAAATTTGACTGAAACAAAGAAAGAAACGAAACTTCACAGGGTTCTTCTGGATATATCGAACTGTAAAAGTCATGCTTTAACATTAGTCATTGCGTGAATATTTCTAATTTAGCCGTCAATTTTCTAAAAAAACATAAATTACCCCTTTTTCCTATTTTTTAAAATTCGTGTAAAAGATGAAATTTTTTTTTCGAAAAGTTGCGGCACATGTTATAGAAAATTTATTCCAGTTTTCGAAACTGCCTTTCAATTCTCTGTACGACCATTTGTCGCCGAGATGTCGATAATTGAAGACAAAAGGATCCTTTTCCATTAAAAGTCCGACATTTCGATGAAAAATGGTCGTAGGTATCGAAATTTAAAAACAAAGAAAATTGAAGCTGAATAAACATGGTCTATGCAATGGCTTAGCTGAAAAAAAAAATTCCAAGTCCGTGGACTCTTACAGCGGGTTGATGGAAAAAATCTTTGCCAAAAAACTTCAATATATATTTATCGAACAACTGCAAAATATTTTCCAAAAAGAATATGTCTCATATTAGCCTCGGTATTTTACGTCAAATTATAATGAGTCATTATCCAACATTAAATTAATTTAATCGATATTATTTGGAAAAATTATTGGTGATCCGTCATTGGTCGATCGAGATAGTCAATGTTTCTCGGCAAAGAATATTTTTCTAAATTACAAAGCAATAGATTGGTCAATAGATAAGGCCGTTTGTGAGGCCGCCTACTTTACTCAATATAATTTTTTGGAAAAGTCCTGGAGCTTAGACAGGAGGCGGTCTGATTTTGAATTTCGCGCCATAATCTGATTGGTTCGGAATACTGGTCATACTAATAAATAATGAATACTAAATTGGTCAAAAATTTGCAAAAAGAACCTCCATAAGAAAATACATGGGATTTTGGTTCCATACTCACATAGCCTATCTACTGTCATGCTCTAAACTGCTTAGTTTTCGAATCGCTGTATGTTAAAATTAAATCAATCAAATTTGATCAAGTGATTTAACTAAGTAAAGGTAAATTTGTATACAATTATGCCCACCAGTAGCTCACATATTGGTGTTACTCCTTAACAACCCCAAAATTTCGACACCATTTTGTATTTTAGAAACTCAATCCGTATGTTTACTTCCTAACTGTATTTCAAAAACTGAAAATCTCATTCATTGTATCCAAAATACAAGCCATTCTCTGTTATATTTTTAAGTAAATGTATAAAAAAAGTATTGCAAACACTATTTCGAATTTGTTACTGCCAAAAAGTCTAAAAAATCATCCGCTTAGAAATTTTGAATTATTAATTAATCTAATCCTTCAATCTAGTAATAACTAGAAGCTAATGGCACAAATAAGACAACTAATCCTTTGGTAAATTATAACGTACAGTGTACAACCATCTCGCATTCACCACTCGCAATGGATAAATCACGCCTTGTCATTATCTCTAATACAGTTTTAAAGCAATTACCATAGCGAGTTGCATTTCTGTCGGTGACAATTACTGTCAAGTGCAAAATCAAGCCATCCATTATCTATGCAATAACGCTGTAATTATACAATTTTGCGTTCTCGATTCTACATTTTTTTTTGTTTAATTTACAGGATCGATGCCACTGATAAGATAAATGAGCGGAAAACTTCGCAGTACTTTTGTTTTATTATAAAAGCTAATTCAATCTGGCCATGTAAACAAGATAAAATAAATCATTAGTAGTGCTGTCAGAACTGAGCCGCGGGGCATAGGCGTGCGCAGTATTTATTAAAACGCAACAAATTAAATTGTCTGCACCATAAACATCAACGGATAGGAATTAATTACGCACGAAAATATAGCAACGTATATTAACGTGACACGAATGTCTAAATATTAATATAAAAACGAGTACCTGACACAGATTGCAATCTTTCAATAAAATAGGTATCTTGTATTCTTTTTTGTTCTGATACAACTCTTGACAAAGACCAACACAGCCACTATAGAAAGAACTTACTATTTCACATTTTACTTAGGACTGCTTCTTTATGTGCGAATGGAATTAATCAACGGAAAAAATAAGTAACTTGGTATTTTAAGGGGAACTCATTTATAATCAACTTTGACTCTTCAATTAATTATAAATGGGGATGTTCATAAATCTTGGAAAAGGATTTTTAACTGAAATAATGAACACGGTAACAGTTATGGCTGGAAATATTCAATCTAGATTTGCGAAAGACTTTATCAGATAGCTTTTTCGGACTTTGCAAAACTTTAATTCCAACTTCTTATAGATTAGAATGTTGCATGCAAGTATCTTTTAGCATTATTGAACAAGTAATTGTTTTAAAGCTATATTCTACATCACATTCTTAAAGAATCTCCTTCTAGGATGATTTAAGAAAATATTGCTTTATTTTCAACTGTTTCATAATGAAACTCGATATCTCAAATGTGCTAGATATTAGTTTATCAACATGAGTATCATATCATTCGTAAAAGAAAGGTTGGTTATTTCGAGCGAAAATAACATTTATCGACATTAATAAACAAATTGTTTTACAAAAAATTACAAACAAAAAATCAAGATCATTCTGAAGATTTAGACAATCGGTACGTAGATAGTTTTCACGATAAACACCTAATCAGAGATGGTCTGCAGTAAAATTGGCATGTAAGACGATAGGAAATTATAAATTCAATGTTCTGCTGCCATGGGTCCGAATAATTTAATTCCGGGAAATTTGGCTGTTTGATTGAATTTTCGTCCCAATATCGAACGTGTAATGCGATTATCTAAACTGGATGTGATAATAATATTACAGACACTGATTAGTGAGAAATCGAAGGCGATATAAATATGCGAGAGACTCAAAGATAACCAAAAACAGTAAGAATATTTACACAGCTCTGAAAACATGTTATTTAAAAACTAAATACAAACTGATATCCTAGGTTTTAAGAAAAAAATATTATGTATGTTTCTGAAGTAACATTTCTTCCTATATTTCAATTCTTATCAAATTACCTTTGATAAATGACCTTGCATACCACGAAATTTAGGTGATATAAATAATAAATACAGCCCCAGGGCCTTTATTATACGAACACTGAAAAAAGGATTTATTTGGACTAAACAAATATCGTTTGCCATAAATTAATTCTAGTTTTGGATATTGCCTAGCGCATATATAGTATGAAAAGTAACTAATAATAAGTTAATAGTTTTGTAATAAATCTCATTTGAATGTTAATTTATTTTTACTGTAATATTACATTTCGCGTCTTTATTATTAATCTACATATTTTAACATGTAGATGACATAAGATTATTAGAAATATATCTTAGCTTAATGTGAACTAACAGTTTTTCAGTGAAAATAGGTTATTTTAATATTAATAAATCAATGGTTTATAAAAAGTGAATTGTTCTTTCATGATTAGTCTCAAAATTATGTACATTTTCAAATTTAATTAAACTGATAATTAGATAACTTATCTAACTATAAGTTTATAATTAAATTTGAAAAGGTACATAGTGTTGAGACCTACTAATAGAAAAAGCACATACTAGTATATACGATACTTTTATTCGNTCTTCCTATATTTCAATTCTTATCAAATTACCTTTGATAAATGACCTTGCATACCACGAAATTTAGGTGATATAAATAATAAATACAGCCCCAGGGTTGAGTTTCCCTTTATTATACGAAGGAAAGAAAACGCTTGGACATCGCTTTTAATTTGATTGAGACATAATTCATGAAAAACTTCAATATCCTTGTTTATAAAAAATAGGTCTTCAGTAGGTCCATAGTGACATATTGTTTAAAATTACATACATCTTTAAAACTACTTATCATGAATAATAAATTTCCTCAACTTACAGAAAAAATGGTCAGGAGATATCTTAAAATTAATGTTACAAACAAGAGGGAGATACTAAGACAATACATTGCAGAAAAATGTATTCAAAATGACAGAAACTCTATGAGAGAACATAGAACGTGGTTATTTTACATTAAATCAATGCTTATTATATAATAAAGTTAGTTGAATAACTTTAAAGATGGCAATAATTTAATTAAGTTTCCAGATTCCTGACATGCCTTTCATATACAATCGTGTATTTAATACAATATTTCCTCGTCTATATTTCTTTAAAGTTCGTAGCTGTTGAGCACATTTGGTCAAAGTTTGTGAAAGACTGTTACGAATCAAAATTACTTGGTAAAATGCAGTTAGACAACTGTATTGTTAATTAAAAGCCATTCAGCAAAATTCACAACTGCAAAGTTTATACGACTTCTTGAAATGGCAGAAAGCTGTGTAGGTGTTGAATTCGATACATAATATAACGTGATGCAGGTATTGTTCATAGTTTCTGTTATAGAATGCATTTTTAATGGAAGGGTTCCTGTTAAGTAAGACATAAATATTTATAGTTCACTTATTCTTGAATGAAAAGTAGAAAATTGTAGTTAAGTACAACAAACGACTTTTAAGCTGGCATAAAAGTGTTGAGTTTGTAAATGTAAAGTTTTATTGGTGTGGATAAAAATGCACTACCTTAAATGATATTTGATAGCGATGTTACTGTGTAATAATTATTTATTATTAAGTAATTCCAACGTTATCGTTTTTCGTGAAACAAATATTAAGTACCTACGAAAATAAATTTGTTTTTCTGTGTCGGTTGAGTTTTCTTTCCCTTAAAAGCAACACGTTGCCAAGTCGTAAACTATAAACTAAACTTTTATTGCCGCCCAAAATTAGCATATGTATAAGCTGTGGATGACGGTAAATCAAAATAAACGTTTGTATGCCGCCAACTGAACACTGAATTATGAGATCAAACAATTAGATTTATGAAAAAGGAATACGTAATTAGGGATTAAGGGATTATTAAATTTTAAATATGCCATACCATTACTTAATATTTTGGTATGTGAGTGTCTTCAGACAAAAAAAACTACTCTAGAAAACTGAATATCTTTAATCAGCGAAATATGACATAATTCTAATATATGGCGATGTTGCCAGTGCTAAGCAGTAAACCTATTTAGCTAGTATTTCTGTACATTATATACTGCTTAAGGACTTCCTCATCCAAAAAGAATATCTTTTAGAAACATCTGCACCTACAGATATACAATTCTTTGAATATACAGGGTGTTAAAGTTTAAAAAGAGGAGGTAATCAACATATTCATCAAAATACAGAAATGTTTAAGCGAATTGTGTATATATTTTCCCAATAATTTAAAAAAATCTACTCCTCTGTAAGTTGCTGGTTTGTGCCAAGAAAATGAAAGATTTGCAAACAGATCAAAAAACTATAATCGTTCAAAATAAAATTCGTAATTCTATAAGAGAAACAAATATTTTATTTTCATAACAAGCCACAATTTTTTTAGGAAAATATAGCCAGTGTATCATATCTAAGACGTTGGTTTGAGTTGGCACGCAATTTTTTCAAGTTGAATGCTATTTTATTCAAGTATTGCGCACATAAAATACCATTTCAACGTCTTTATTTGTTCATACAAACGGCTTCAAAGGTAAAAGAAGATATTTTTAAATGTGAAAGAGACAATAAATCTGTGATAGGTTGTAGTGTTACATGCTTATGGCAATTATGCATTACAACCACATTTTGCGTATTAAAACTTAAATGTTTTAATTTTTCTCGAAAATTCGACTCGATTCATTTGAACAAATACCGAGACAAATGCCTATTTGTTCGTTAAAAATTGGTCGACTCTGTAACATAATGATATCAATATATTTTTATTGCGCAATTTTTTTAACGCGCAAACAATGCGTTTGTATTTATTACTTTCAGTTTTACGTTGGTTTTAATCATCTTTTTTAAAGAAATGATTCTGGAAATTCTCAAAACAAACTTCTTAAATGAATTTTCAGCCTCATTTGACATTACAAATGACGCTCATGTACATTTCTAATCTGTATGGATATGGGTAAATATTAATCAATCTGTTTTTTACAGAGCATGACGTTCAAGATATTCTAGGCATCAGAACATACAGCAAAGCATCAGTGCCGGTGTCTAGCATAACACTCCCCATCTGCATACTTTACAGCTTTCTGAAGAACCTTTCCTAAACTCTATGTGCCCTTAGTTACCATTTAAAAAGTATATTTTCCTTACATAAATATTAATATAGATTCACTGATAGGATACACACCAAATATTATTTTTAAAACGCATAACAAGGTTAATAAATCTACTTAATAATGTTGTTATGCCTAACTGCTATAAGTGTGCACTTTTTATCTACCTATATAAATGTAACATAAAATTTGTTATATTTTCATAATTAGTCTTAATCCTTTACACATAATTTTTTATGAATTATTAGTATAAGGTACTCATTGACACACGAAATTTTTTGGTATTCATAACAAAATTTGCAATACAAAACGTTTCTTTCACGATTTTTATGAGAATGAGACATTTTTATACTTATTACTTACGTATTATCTCAATATTGTGAGCCAGACATTCGCAGCAAATGGGATTTTTATTAAAATGATGCACTACCCCTATTTTCTACTAGAAAGAAATTAGATATATGTATATGTGTATTCAACAGTACATACCAAGAAACGGAACTTTTCCATGTGAAATTCCTCAGTTGATTAGCTCGAAAACTAAAAGAAATATCTTTTCGGTTTCTAATGCTCCTGAAGGCGATTTTTGGTGAGTACATGTTGTGCAGTGCATTAAATAAATTTCCATTTGATAAACGAATGTCTGAGGAAACACTGCAAAAGTAGAAGTGCATAGCCTCACTTTATTTTTATACAAACTAAACTGAATTAGTTTTAAAAAACTGTTTCGAACTTTGAAAGTTTCTTTTCAAACTACACTTCACATTTCTAACGCCGTTTATTACCGAGTAGACTCTTCAAAATTCTGTGTTAATATAACTTAGTGCCATATGATTATTGAAAGCAATGTAAATGTTAAATGTACTGCTGAATTCATTATCCACAGTTACGATATTTAACAGATATATTATTGTTGTTTTACTGTTGAACTTTTAGGAAATGTAGCTGTTAAAACACCGTCACATATGTATTTCTATGTAATCAGAATGTTGTGCATACGATTTTTTATTTTGGGAAACGTACGCTTAAATAATAGATGACAGGAACCTAAGAATTTTCATTTGAAAATATTTCAACGGTGTTTTAACACAAATTCTACACTTAATTTTTTTTCGTAAAAGGGTCCAAATAGCCTACTGCTTTTTATGTAAGCCATAATTTGTAATTTGCGTGGTACAGTCAATCTTGAATCTGAAATAGAGCAGCACACTCAACTGCTATAAGTTATATTCTGTTAAAAAAACATATACAGGATGGGCCACCAGTAACGCTTTGGTGGTGGGTTGATTACGGGTACATTTTAAAAATATTTTGAAATATACATAACTTTGATATGGTACGCCTTTCCTGGACACCCCGTATATTTCAAAATATTTTTAAAATGTAGCCGCAATAAACCTACACGTACTCACCTGAACAGGTTTATATAACATTTGCCGTTTGGTCCCGAACCACCGAGGCGTTACTGGTGGCCCACCCTGTACTACTTAGTATACGGGGTGTCTCAATAAAAATCCTATCGCCATTTTCTCTGGAACGGAAAGTAATATTTTAGTTTTGTACAAGTGGTTGGTAGGTTCGATCCTAGTCTAGTGCACATGTAAGTAATTTGACTTCTAAATTTTTTGATTTTTGAACAACGAGAAAATGACGTAGGGAGATTTTATTGGGACACCCTATATACCGAAGCAAAACAATTGTTTTATTAAAGAAATGGTTTCCTTAATTCTGTAATTGAAATTGCGTTAATTCTGGCATTCAAACAGTTTGGTACCACGAAAATAAATTACTAAACACCCCTTGATTGTAAACCTGCCATATATACGTACCTATGCTAATTTTACTTGTAAATACATATATAGCAAATAGAAGCTTTTGAAATATTTCTACTTATTCTATATACACAGTATTACTGTAAATAACTAAGTGTATTTTAAAATTACCAGAACTATTATATAAGTAAGAGCTCACTTTGAAATTTAAGGCGGAATTTCAAAAGGGCTTTAAATGTGATGCAGATGATGAGTGTATGGCTCCATGTCTAGAAAAGATTATTTTTATTATTGTATATGATAAGCAGCTTATAATTGTCGTGATATATGATAATCATATTTGGGTGATTTAAAAAAATGATAAAACAACACACAAGAATGTGTGATCGAAAAGTTGATATGTATTTATGTTCTCGGGCATTTTTTTAAGTAACCCAGTTACATTTAGGATAACGTCATCAAAACTCATTCGGCCATTCGAAAATTTAAAATTAGGGTACATCGTGAAGTAAATGTAATCACGCTAAACATGTGAAAAGGACTTTCCAGTGCTAATTGGACTACAATAGTGCAGGAATTGGGTGAAATATAAAGCATCGCATATATTATGCCGAACTGGTGCATGTCATAAAGGAACTGACAAATTAAATAATACTGTAAGTAATAATAAACCATGTTTATATTATAATCGTTTGTTTCCTTTTCTCTCGCGAGAATACTTACCTAATGGAGGGCGAATTACATGCAAGAAGTCGAGATGTTAATC
Organism: Anoplophora glabripennis; assembly: GCF_000390285.2. Taxonomy (NCBI): domain Eukaryota; kingdom Metazoa; phylum Arthropoda; class Insecta; order Coleoptera; family Cerambycidae; genus Anoplophora; species Anoplophora glabripennis. The sequence goes on from NW_019416774.1 coordinate 1,546,995, forward strand.
ACAGAACGAATAGTAAGTGTACTGAGAATTTAGGTTGTGAAAAACTGTCTTTGAAGTCAAGTAAACAGAAAGACATAAGAAGTGGTCCGAGATGCCAACCTTGGGGGACTCTATATGTACTATCGGCATAAAACGAATATTTACTACCATTGGCATAATACCAATATTTTCGAACTAAACAAATATACTGCTGGGATGAACTTTATCAAATGCTTTCGAAAAATCGATATCCACAGCTTGTTTACGTTATATTTTACTATATTCTGATCTAATGGAATAAGTTCGTCATCAAGGATTGGTCTTTAAAGAATTCATCTGGTTCGCTTGCTAAGTTAAACAATTTACCAGGAGCATACTTCTACTGCTCTATTTGAAAAAAACTGAAATAATTCGATACTACTTTCAATGTGATTTTAAGACTCCTTAGATAATGATTTGATGTATAATAATGTATAATGGATAATATTATGGATTCCACACAGTATTTAAAAAATTGGAGAGTAATCCATCAAAACCTGCACCTTTATTAACATCCAAAATTTTTATCTGCTTGTATTTAATATGATAGTTATATTTGAGTCAGTGTGACTTACCCCTGAAGTATTTAGAAAATATTTTATAAAATTCATGGTCCGAACAAGCAATTTTATCGTCTAATTTAACAAATTTTGATATAGATTTAGAACGGTGCCTATTGGATACTAAGATCCAAAAGATTATCTTTAATACTATTCAACTCTAAAAATTAGTTTTGATAGTATTTTTTAATAGCTATACTCCGCGGTGGAAATTATAGAGAGTGACTAATCGCTAGCTTTTGTGACTAGTAAGGGGGATGAAGCGTGCCGGGAACGAAAATCCATTGGCGTGTCTGCGTAAAAGGCAACAAAATATAGAAAATATTGAAAAAGATAATAAAACATAACATCTAATATTTTTTTACGGTTTGCTATAACCGGCACTTTGATCCATTTTAATTATTACAGCATTTTAAAACATCCCAGTTGTGTTTTTTTAATTTATAAGTTTATTATAGCCATGGAATTAGACCCCCTCGTCTACGCTTATGCTATGACGTTTCTCAGAACGGATACATCAAGTCCGTTTACACCCACTAAAAAAGAATTTCCCTATTCCCTACCAAGTGCAAAAGACAGAGATAGAATATAGATCAACGTTCAGTGTAACTCTGTAACTCAGTCTATAGACGATTATAGATTCTGTCGAGGTGCGTAGCGAGCGATACAAAGATAAATAATATTGAACCGTATAAAAATCATTTTACATTTTATACGCATTATGGTAATAGTGTTTTTATATTATGTCTGAATCACTCTCTATAATTCCGACCGCGGAGTATAGTTTGTTAGTTTTCAAATGCTATAAAATTTTTGATTATCTAAAGAATTTTTCCATTGACGCTGCAATTTATATATTTTCTTTTACCGAATTTATTCTGTATAGAGAAAGCCAATTCGGGTAATGATTATTCACTGTAATATACCGGGTGTTAAATTTATCTTGAGACAAAATAATATCTCGGTTGGACTCGACTATTTCCAAAAAAGTTTCAGACAAAAATTGTAAAGGTCCATATTATGACTTCCGGTCTAGACCGGAAGAGGTGTTTTTAGACTGGAAGTTGATTTTTTAAAATGGAAACACCCATTTTTTACCAAGGACCTTCGATTGAAAATCGAAAAAAAAAAAAATATTATTTTAAACCCATATGAAGACTGAAGTGTGTATTTGATCTTCAAACGACCTTGAAGTCAAGGTCATTTTCAAGGTCATGTCAAGATAGCTCCCTTTCACCCTACTTTATATGAAATATTTTTTAAAAAAGGTGATCCCAACAAGGTACTCCGTTGTCTCAAGATTCTTGTTTTTTTTAATGGACATTTTTTCCGGAACAACTTCCGGACTAAAATCACCACTTCCGGTTTAGACCAAAAATCATAGAATGTAAATTTCAATGGCCCTACAATACTTGTCTAAAACTTTCTTCGAAATAGTCGAGTCCAACCAAAATATTATTTTGTCTCGAGATAAATGCCCCACCCGGTATATTTCTATGAACAGAATGGTCCGATCATTATTGAAGTAAAATACAATGGTTCGTTATTATTCGACATGAAAATAATGTTCAAATCGAGGTTCAAATAGTTGGATAGAAAAAAACTTATTCCTTTTTTTTAATGGAAAAAGTACCATACATACGAGTATATTTACTTATTTGAATAGTATTGTAAATAGTTTAACACTTGGTTGCGAAACCTAAAAACTTAAAAATTCCGTAAATTTTGCAAAAACATGGGCCGTGGATAATTTCTAGATCAAGAATTTTCAAATGGTAATAATTGCTAGCGAAATATTTCACAAATGGAAAGAAAATCTCCTTCTACCTATTCAATCACAATTTTTGAAGACTTTTTCTCCGGCATTTTGACGTTCCATCACCGAACGGAAAACTGTTAATCAAAATATGTACAGTAAAATAATCATTTGTATAATTAATTACCCCGCGGTTTCCCCCTCTACCATGCTTTTCTTTACATAGTGTCACAGAAATAAATACCAACATTTTAATTACGCATTTCACTAATCAAAAGCAACAACTTTTCTCTAATAATTTCTCCCTAAAAATCTATTAGCTAAATTTTTTGGTACCCACCACTGCAATGTAATATGTAAATGAAACCCTTGATTGAGTTAAAAAAAACACAAGCACAAAAAACTAGGTACTGATTGCTAGTCGTGTGACGAGTGACTGAAAGCAACACTATAACAGCAATTTAGAAATTAAAAAATACAATTAATACGCATATATTCTATGGTTAAAACTGTGTTGATAGGCATACATTTTAACTACGTAGAAGAGTACAAATACGTCACGTTAAATAAAATATTGAAAATACAAAAGAAATAAAAATTTTACTACAACATTGGCTCATTGTTTTACTTTTTATTTCTGGGTCTTATCAGATTTTATATTAAATTTTACGACTGTCTATTAAGCATTAAGTGTTGAAATATCAGAATATTATTTTTAGCACGAGATATTTACAGAAATGTTCATAAAAAATTGTCTAAGTTCATTTCCAAAAAAGTTTTGACTGCTAAAAAGAGGGGTAACCCGAGAAAACTATAACCCAGTATCTCGATTTGTCATAATAGTCCAAATAAATATGCAAAATTTTAGCGCGATCGGCAAAAGGGTTATGAAGTTATTAATTAAATTAGTTTTATTTTTGGCAACTTTGAAGGCCTGTAACTCAAAACCCAAAAAGTTTTTATTTTTTTCGTAGATCGTATTTATTTATTGGCGTGAAAAGGCATTCAAACGTTGTAGGTGAAATTTGCGGACACACTGTATATGCTGAGCGATTTATCATTATTTATTTAGAAAGAAGTGCCTACATACACAAATGAAAACATGATTCCAAAAAGTATCATATTCAAAGGTATATAACGCTGGAACTGAAATGTAGTATCCCCATGTACACAATGTTTTCTTCAAAGCAAAAGCTTTTTAAAAAATAAGTATATTCCGATGACTTATAACGTAAACGTACACAGTGGCACTTCATAGATCCTAGAAACTTACCTTATTTAAAATCCAGAGGGAACCAGGCCTTTGACAGTTGATCGATGACGTCAATATAAAACTTGATTGGTTATCGGTCAGCCTTTCTTGACTAATACAACTCTTTTTAATAAGTTTTTCATTGGTATTAAAGTGGAAAAAGTACGGTTTATTAGTTAACACTGCAAGTTAGGAGTTAATGTTGGTGCCTCTACGTGCACTGCATTTATTTAAACTGTCTGATGTATCGAGTACTTAAAACAGGGCAACTAACAACAAAAAATACCGTTTTTCACGTAACACAACTATGTTTTCATATTGTTTTTACGTTAGGCTACACTACTTTCATTTCACTTATGACCGCATGAAATTTAAAGATTATTTTTAATTTACTATTTGCATATAATTTAATTATCTATTCGATTATTTAAAAAACGATAAATTTAACTCCATCACCACACACTCACGACCGATAGAAGCACGTGTAGGCTCATACTCATCAAGCCGAGGTCTGCAGGTATCCCGGCGTCATATGCATTTCTCAACCAATCAGAATGTCCCGTGTCTTTCGTGTTTTATTTTGATGCGGAGGTTTATAAAGTATGAGGCAAACAAAAACAAAAACATGTAATTGTAAACAAAGGCGATGTATTTTTACATTTTTTACTAGATGAGACATTATAGAATATAGATAACAAACTATAAAGAAATAGTATTTTCATTTTGCAAAAACATAGTTACTTGCACAGGTTACTTGTTTTATGTCTTTAGAATTAAATGCATACAAGTTGCATTAAATTAATTTGTATTAAAATAATATTTACCTACTTTGAAAACAATGAACAAGTGTGTGTCTAAATGATATTTTGTGTTAATATTTAAAATACAAAAGTTATGTACAGGGTGATTCACTAAATTTTGATCCCCCCCTTAACTTTTTTATTTTAAAAGTTATAAAAATGTGAAATATAAAACGACTTTTCTTTTAATTTTTCGAAAATCCTTACGTAATTGGAAAAAAGGCAGAAATGCCTAAAAAAGGTCTAACAATTACAAGATATCATATTTTCTTAATGAAAAACCTTCTTTTCGTTTTTTTATATTATCTCGCTTATTGTTAGAGATAAACCCTATATGATTATGCTCGTCAGGGAACAATTTATCCAAATATGTAAAAATATACAGGGTGTTCTATTTAAATCAACAAAGTTAACATCCGCGGCCATTTGTTGTTTGGACTTTATTTGTTTTTCTACTACCATTTTCGAAAACTTCATAAAAAATCGTGCAACTTTTGTATTTCACATTTTTTTATAACTCCTAAAACAAAAGAATTAATGGGGGGATCAAAATATAGTGAATCACCCTGTACTTTCGGGGAAAGAAGTTTCGGGCTGAGCAGGCCACTTCCGGTAGAAACCGGAAGTCAAAAAACTAACCCTATACGAGACAACGTATTCCGCTTAATATTGAGCATGTTTTTTTTCATGAAAATTCCTTTTCTGAAAGTGAAAGAACTTTTACGGGAATCGACACGAGGTCAACATAAAAGGTCATTTAGGACTCAAAAAACGCATTTTAGAAAAAAATAATTTAAACATATTTCACATTTTTTTATAACTCCTAAAACAAAAGAATTAATGGGGGGGTCAAAATATAGTGAATCACCCTGTACTTTCGGGGAAGGAAGTTTCGGGCTGAGCAGGCCACTTCCGGTAGAAACCGGAAGTCGAAAAACTAACCCTATACGAGACAACGTATTCCGCCTAATATTGAGCATGTTTTTTTTTATGAAAATTCCTTTTCTGAAGGTAAAACAACTTTCACGGGAATCGACACGAGGTCAACATAAAAGGTCATTTAGGACTGAAGCATTTTAGAAAAAATGTTTCAAACAAGAGTTCCGTATTTTTTGATGATGAATCGAAATCCGCAGTCAAATATACGAGTATACTAATTCATTTGAATTTGAAAATATTGACCGGAAGGAGAAGTTGAAAACATCTCGAATCGATCGGACAATGTCCATTTACTATTAATCTTACAAAAAAAGAATCATTGCTGTATTCTTACTATGCAGTCTAAGGTAAGGGGAAAAAATTCAACTTTCGAAGACCGTAGTATCAAAACAAAAGGACTTTCAGACTTTGTGCCCATCAAGGCTTATGATTCACGCGATAAAAAATATCAGCAGTTTCAAAAAAATTTGCGGAAAGACACATTCTATGTATAAGGAATGTGCGGGGACCTTTGGGTTTTGGTCCTTTGGGAAGAGTTTTCAAGCGCGCTAAAATCCACAGCAACCCGCTGATCCGAAACTCGAAGGAAGAAAAGAAGCTAAGAGCAGATGCAGACGGCCTAGACATGAGCTCTTGGACGTGGTGTGATTTATAGGGTTGCCAGATGTCCGGGTTTGACCCGGAGTCTTCGGGTTTTGATGGTACATCTTCGGGCTTCGGGTTAACAAGTCATTTCACCGTTTTTTTGTTGCGGAAAAATCGTGATTTCTTCAAAAACATTTCCCACATTCCGTTTTTTTTTAGACATCAATAATATAACGCCGCGCCAAATTTGGTATACGGGGGTTTTCGGGGTCGCTGATTACGGATCCGAGGTCAATTTTGTCAAAATTCATGATGGCGGATCCAAGATGGCACACCAAATTTTCAAAAAATTACACATTCGCGCCAAATTTGGTATACGGAGGTTTTCAGGGTCACCGATCACGAATCCGAATCAGATTTACAAAATTCGTTAATAAAAATTTAATCAATTACCTATGTACTTTAAGAAGGTTAAAACATTATTGGATACTCAGGTGATAAAGTAAACAAAATTATTACAAAATGAATTTCACAATTCTGATCTCGAACTTGTAATCAGCGACCCCGAAAACCCCCGTATACCAAATTTGACGCGAATGTGTTATTTTTTGAAAATTTGGTCGGCCATCTTGGATCCGCCATCTTGAATTTTGTAAAATTGACCTCGGATCCGTGATCAGCGACCCAAAACCCCCGTATACTAAATTTGGCACGAATCTGTTATTTTTTGAAAATTCGTGATATCTGACCTTAATTGGCCAGTTTTTTTGAGGTTAGAAAAAGAAACATTAATTCTGACCGCAGATTCACCTTCGGCGGGATCTTAACCATATAAATGAACATATGACTATGGAAAAAAAATGTATTTTTCCTAGCACTTTTTCGTGAATTTTTGCTATTTTTGCCTTGTTTTTGAGGTTAGGAAATTCCTATGATGTGATAGCTCAATTCTGACACCGGTTTCGTTATCAGGAGGCAAAAATACTACGGATAATATCGCATGAAAAGTACAGACAACTTTTGTTTTTTTGTGTGGCTGTGTTAGAAGTCGTGAGGGTGACACTCATTATTGAAAAACTTTTATTGAACAGAAATTGTTTGAGTTTTGGTTATTTTTTTCTTTAGTTTACCACAATACCTTCTTGCGTTTTTTTTATTTTGTTCACATTTTGTTGTAAAACTTACGTGTGAATCACGAATAAATATTTTCTTATTATAAATCATAGAAAATATTTTGTATTGATAGTGTTTACACTAATACAGTACAAAGTACAATTAAAAAAATAAAATTATTAAAAAAAATGCGACTGTTCCGTTTTTCGTGCCGGTTCCAAAATCTTGATCCATTCGGGAAATAGAGCATTCGACACTATAATTATTTTGGTGATCAATGAAACTCTTAACGTTTATATTTATTTTATTTCACTGATTAACCCTCCAATAAATAAATATTTATAAACACCAACAATACCATCCAGAGTCATGAAACAGCATCCTCTCACAATTCATAATAACAGGTATCCAATTTAAAAGGTACAAAATCTATAAACTACTGGTCATGAAAATATTTTTAGGTCTCTTTTCTATTATAGTCTACTTCACAAAACTAACTTTACCTTTGGTATATAGAGGAATTCTTCAACGACCAAAACAATACATAAAACTAAAATATCTCATATAAAATACATTCGGTTATTTGGTAAATAAAAACTACAAAGTAGCTCACTGTAATTACTTTACAGGCACAACATGTATATATCAGTTAATTTTTAAGAATTTCGGTTACAATATAGTAGATTACACATTGTTAGTATTAAGAAAGGCTATGTTTCAACTAATACATACCTATTTCCTTTACCAGGCGGTACAAACGCATAAGCAGAATTTTAAACGGCTTGAAATGCATAAAGCGAAATTCATTTTGCGCTTTCTAAAAGCTCGTCAACGCCTTGCTCGAATTTGTACCACGCGGTACGTAATTTGAGAATAAATAGAACTATAAATACCTCCAAATGTAGTGAAATGATCCGATATCAATAGAAATAAAAGAGAAGTACATTTATTATCAGAGATCACATTATATAAATAGTACTACTATACGAACATAATCACAAAAACGCTATAAAGTTAGTATCTAATATTGGAGTTTTAAGAAATGATTGGTGTGGTTTGTTATATTACAGTCATAAAAATGATTGTTTACACATTTCCTTACTGTAATAGTACCTTGCTTCACATTCCTGATAAATAAAATAATCAAGTCATTGATTATTTTATTCAAAGCGGATGAAAACTGCAATTTTATTAGGTAAACAAGCAATGTAAAATTGTACTTTCCACCAGAAACTCAGTCACATCTCTCCTTATTTTACATCCCTTTTATTCCATTCTTAGATTCATTCTTATTAAAAAAAATAACTTGCAGTAAGAAGACTTGCGACACAAACCGTGAATTGAATACTGATAACAAATGGAAACCAGACAATCTTTTCTTGAACTACGTTTATACGAATTTGGCACTCAATGTTTTGGTCTTGATTGCCATTTGGTATACAAATCGAATTGAAACTTAAAAGCATTCGCTTACCACTGAAATAAATCTAACCGTATCCTCATTTAAAAATAAACTAACTATACGTAAACTACTTACAAAACGAATAAAATTACTTCTTTGGTAAACCTTCCCTTTATCTAAATAAATGCATATATATTTGTATGATGTCTCATTAAACCTAAATTTCATTAGTTATACGTGAAGAAACTTATTTTTTTTTAACATCTCCCAGAGAAATATTAGCAGCATCGCCTGAATATATTTTTCCAGTCACGGAAAAAGTTTATGTCCTGCAATTTTTTCTCTTAAATTAGTACTTTTGTTGTCAGCAAACACAAGCAGCTTATCTATAGCAATTTACAGTTAATTAAAAGAATGGAGTTCGACGCAGAACAACTTGAATACCCCCAATAACCCCTTACCATCGGTGGGGCAAAAAAATATAATACCAATCGTTAAACCCATTCAAACTCAAGAAAGAAAAATAAAATAAACTATCACAAATATCCGGAACATTTTATAAAATTAGAAAAAGAAACAAAAAGAAACCAAGGAATAAAGCAGAGAGTATGTAAAACTTACAGCAACTCAAAAACGTTGAGTTTAAGAATCATCCAAAAATTTGTTTTAACTTGATTTGAAAGAACAGTAAAAGAAAACTACTTGCACACCCCTGCTCCCCCCTACCTACGCCCATGGATCACTATCAAACTTCTACATGGTGTTGCTCGGCAAAATTATAACAAAAATGCCAAATGAACTCTCTTTAGGTCAGTTCTCACTTCTCATTGAGATATAGCAGCTGTTGACAATTTCTCTTACTATTTATATTAATTTGTAACCGTTCTGAACTATCAGACAGTTGACACTATTGAAGATTTGTGTAGAATCATGAAGAAATCAGCTCGAAAGAATCCATTTTTTCATGGGTTCCTCGATAAAGAAAAAGTCGATTTATTTTGTCTCTTGGAAAATGCAGTAAAGACTCTGTAGTATCAGAGAGATTGACATGACAAATAATATTGAAATATTTTAATAAAGAATGTGGTTCTCGAGTATAACTGAAAAATATACCATCATTATCAAGACGACCTCATCAAGGAAACCTGCAATGTACATCTTTAAATGTAAATAAATGTTTCTGAAATACGAGAGATGACTATTTAAGACAGTTAATGAATTGTAAATACAATGGACTCACTCTAATCGGGCCACTTTTTAATCGGCCGTCACGAGTTTGAGACGATGACAATTTACAGACCTGTCGCGACATGTCGCTAACATAGTCAATTTAGTTGAGCTGCTGATTTATTGTGGTGTTGTTGTTCTATAGCGGCTTGCAAAACACAAAACAAGAAGATAATCCTTACAGAATACTACAGAGGCACCTGAGCCTAATGACACCATTCATTTATTACAATACAAGCTTTTATTTAACTTGCCTTGTTAGTATGAGTCAAACCTTACACCTGAATTTTAAAAGTTATCTCCAACCGATTGAGCTGAAATTTTGCATACATGTTTAGTTTGGATGACAATGCATGAGCAGCTAAGTGACATCATGCTAAATCTAATATGGCGGACTCCCAAAGATGGCGGATCAGTTATTTTTTATGCACCCCCATGATATGGGTATCAAATGAAAGGGTTTGCTGAGAAGAATACGAAAATAAAATGACGTCACTAAAAGCCTGTTTACAAAAAAAATGTTTTTAATTTGTTCCTCCTGAGTGTGGTTATCTTAATGCAGAAGATGTGAATGAATGGATTCCTGCTGACGAAGTTTTGGAAACGAGTTTTTAAATGACGATGATATTGTGCAAATAGTTATTGATGAAGATGATGAAGAAGAGGAAAAAGGTGTTCAAGAAGAGCATGTGAACAAAAAGTCACGCACATACAAAAACTGCAAATGAGCTAGTAGCATCCTATATTGAACAACAGAAAGAATCAACTCCAAGTGGTATAATGTTTATGAAAAAATGGCATGACTGCTTTCAAAAGAGCAATGCACACAAAGAAACAAAAGAAAATCGGTGATTACTTTGTAGAGCTTATTATTTAGAGAAAAGAAATTTGAAAAGGGATATTATTGCATAATTATGCAACATAATATTTGTACTAATAAATACGAACAAATGAATCTAAACAATCATCCTCAGTGCATGGAAAGACTTCAATTTGTACATGAAGATGACCAAACAACTTTCTTTGATTATTTAAAAAAGCACTGTCATTAGGTCATCTTCAAACTCCTATATCTTCATAAAAAGTCAAAATCGAATTGAACACTAGTTCATCTGACCTTTATATATTAATTTTGACTGAGGTTAGATTAGGTCTGGAGAAAAAACGGAAAGTGGAGCGAATTTTATTGTTTTAGTGTTGCAGTTTTAGACGGTGTTCTTTTAACATCCAATGCACCTACATAACTTAATACCATTGATAAAAAATTTTATATGATAAATTGTATTCTATTTTCTACGCGACTGCACATATTCAGTTACTGCCTATAAGAGATTTCTCTGGAAAATGTCATTCAAATAATACACGAACGGTAATGTAAAAGAAAAATAGCGAGAAAGTTGTCCTAGAACAACAAAAAGGAGACCCGAGTACGTCTCGAGTCCCCCTTGTTGCGCCGGGACATTCCCATTTGTCATAAGCTTTGGTCGGATCCGGTAGCCCCTCCACCTTTGTTGTCTCCGCCACTGCCGCCACCACTAGAAGAACCCCCATCACACCCAGAACCTCTCCCTGTGCCTGAACCCGAACCACGAAATTCCAGCTTGTACTAGAATACGAAATTATGGGTTTAGTACCTGTTGCAGTGGTAACTTGTGGGATTCTAAACAATGATTCTATCATTTTTCACACAAATAAAAATTGTAAAATAAACTCTCATATAAAAATTATATACAAATATTTATCACTACTGCACTAGCTGATTATTCATCTCAAATTAGTACATGCAAAGAGCAGATAGAGCTAGGTATTCAGCAAAGCTAAAAAAAGAGTTTGGCGCAGATTTAGTTTTTATTAGATATTTATTTTAATATGTAGTTATTGATCAGATTTTTCCAGATAATAAAGCTTGTGCGTGCTATATATCAGCATTAGTGATTTATAAAAAAAACATTCCTGAAATTTTTTGATCTGGTGACAAGGCAATAATTCATTCAAAAATTTGTAATGCAACAAGATTATCTGAGATTTAGTGAAACTACTGGCAATATATTAGCAATAATAACACAGCCCCACAAAAAAAAAGGATCGGATCTGGTATTCAGACCCATGTATTTCCATGTATTTTTTCCGCAGAATCCGATCCTTCAGATTTGGCCCAACGGGTCTGAGTTTTCGGGAAATTTAAAAAACAGGTCAAAATTCACAAAAACATCATTTACGATTGACGAAAGTTATAAAAAATCAAATTATTCTACCAGCTCACTAGATGTATGATTTTTCACTCATTTAATTCCAATTTATCATCATAGAGTCAGACAAGTTCGTCCAATTTCACTCAAAAACAGAAAATAGATCAAAATGCTTAAAATCGCCATTTTCATGGCACAATTTGTGTTGCAGAGTTCTGGATACATCTTACGCATATTTATTCATCCTCCTGTACCACCTATAAAACCCACCCGTCTCTAAATAGAGGGACTAAATGAAAGCATGACCCTTTGCATAGATCCTTTAAAAAGAGAACACATTATAGCAACAAAAATAAGAACGATTTGTAGATATCATTTTCTTTTATTTAGAAAGTAGAGTATTCTACAAGTTTTGTTGCATTCTCAATCTTCTAGGCTGTTATCTCATCTCTCAGTACAAAAAGTAGGTGGATAGATGGGTGGATGGGTGGGTTTTATAGGTGGTACAGGTGTATGAATAAATATGCGTATTCATGCATGAACGACTGGATAGAAAGATGTATGAATTCATAAATGGGTGGGTGGACAAAAAGATGGATTCAGAACTCTGCAACACGAATTATGTCATGAAAATGGCGTTTTTAAGCATTTTGATCTATTTTCTGTTTTTGAATTAAATTGGACCAGCTTGTATGACTCTATGATGATAAATTGGAATGAAACGGGTAAAAAATCATACGTTTAGTGAGCTGGTAGAATAATTTGATTTTTTATAACATTCGTCGATCGTAAATGACGTTTTTTGTGAATTTTGACCTGTTTTTTTAATTTTCCCGAAAACTCAGACCCGTTGGGCCAAATCTGAAAGCAGATTCCGGATTCAGCGGAAAAAAATACATGGAAATACATGGAAATAAATGGGTCTGAATACCAGATCCAATCCTCTTTTTTTTTTGTGGGGCTGTGTGCTACTGCATAATATGGAAAAACTCCATCAATGTTAAAATATCTCTTCACTTCATTCAAAGACTTTTTTTTTAAATATTTCTATACTCATATGGAGGTTTTTTTTTTTGTTGCACGTTGCATGTACTATTCGTAATACCAAACACGATTACAAGGACTTTCCTGAAACTACCTCACAAGCTATTCACGAACACAATACAAACTAGCACCATCAAAAATTAACCTGATTATATTCTGGTCCATTATTTTTAGGATTTGGTAGAGCAGGATGGCCGATATTATGCTGATGTAATAAAAAATTTGTTATAAATATATTACCGATTGTATGTACAGCCATGAATATAATGAAATGGGTGTGTTTATATAATCTTGTGTCTACTATACCGTATTGATGTTTTGCATGATAATTTTTTATAAATTAAACTTGATTTTGAATACTGTAGGTAGAGTTAATTTATAAACTTTAATGTTTTATAGAGATTAGCACAACAAAACCACCAACTGAACTGTTAATTAAAAAAATCAGTGATGCAGCAAATATATTACGATCCCAGTCATTTCTCCGCATGATATATTTGCTACTAAGTCTTGTTGTACCAGTCTATAAAAGATATATGGAAATAATTTTGTCAATGCAATGAATAAAACCAGTTTTCTTCAGAAAAAAGCAAAATTTGTTTAAAAATGTGTTTTAAATTTTAAGATTCAATTTTAAACTTGGGTTTTTAGATATATTTTTTAGTATATGGGTTTTTTAAATAAAGCTTACTCAAAGAGCACCAAGCTTCTAAAAATCTAATTTATTGGTAATAAAAGGCAGAAAAAACGAAAGTTCAACAATCTGCATCAAATAAAATTTGTTAATTGTCCTGAAATTAAGACCTTAACATAATTTTATACTGCATATACTTATTTGTAAATTATCTCTGGTAACCATAGTCTTTTGAACACATTTTTGTCGTTAAAAGAACAAGTATTCTCTAGGTCTAGATCATGTGGAACAAAAAAAATTATAGGTGTTTCTTTCAATACCTTCATATCCACCATGTTTATCTCAACAGAAGCATCTAGTTTTATGTGTGTACCGGGTGTTTTTAAATGAAGTAGCAAAAATGGTACTAGTGAATGTAGAGTCAAAAATAAGAGGATTGGAGTAAAAATACCTTATATGAAAGTTGCACCCCTGAGGCGATATACCCTCTTAAAGAAGGGGATTGAAATTCACATTTTAATTTTTTTTCTTTAACATGAGGAATGCTAGAGACACGAAACTTGGTATGAGCATCCTACTAATAAAGAGACAACTTTTCAATATTTGTTTGATCGTTGGCATATTTTATAAAGGAGCGAAACAGTCAACCCCATTGCAATATTTTATTAGAAATTTTTTATAAGATGCAAATTATTTATTTGAAAATATGTATTGGGAAGACTGATTTATTGCGCAAATTTTTTACCTCTTGTTATTTTTCGATAAAACCGATAGTTTTCTAGTAAAAAAATTAGATGCGTCATTGTTCATTAAAGGGGTAATTACGAAAATTTGTAAAAATAAAGTAGGCGGATGTCATAACAAATAAATTGTTATTTATCATATTAATAAATTGACACTCTACATTCACTGGTACCATTTTTGCTACTTCATTTAAAAACACCCTGCATATGAAATGAACTTTTATCTTCAAACTTATTCAGTATAGTACATTTTTGTCGTTAAAAGCATTCCAAGAATGTAGGTAGACTATTTTTCTAAATAAATGTGTACATTTTAGTCCAAAATTGTTTCTGGACGAAACAAAGCAAGCGATATTATGTTTCAGTTGTATTGAAAAGAAAAATTTTAAGAACAAAAATGAAATGGAACGCAACACTACAAATATTCCCATTCAAAATAAGGTTCAGATTGAGAATAAAATTAAGCTATTTCCAGTAGCCATTTTCACCTTATTTTTACAGTAAACAGTTATGTTACGAGGCTTATCCACAAAGTTAGAGAACTGAAACTCTGATGCTCTGTTGTTTTTGTTATCAACAAAGTTGGCAACACTGCATTCAAGCTCAAGATGTTGGAAGCAGAACGCAGACTCGTTTGTCTCAGTCAGTTGAGAACTGTTGTTGTAGCGGCGTGTTAAAATGAGTGCCACTATTCCGAAACCCGCTAGCTGCGAGGTGAGCAGCGTAATCCAGTTTCTTCTTGCAAAGGGAAAGGCGACGTTCCAAGATTTTTAAAGAAATGAAAACTGTGTAAGGTGCGATGAATCGTACTAATGTGTACAGGTGGTGTCGTGAGTATAAAGCTGGCAGAACGAATGTTCATAATAGACAAAGGAGGAGAACATCCCTTAATTGTGACTAATGAGATGGTGAACAAGATCGAAGAAATGCCTTGTGGTGACCATCGATTGACTTTGGAAGAGATGAACACAGTTTTCACAGATCTCCAAATCTCTTCTGCATGAAATCATTACTAAAAGGGGGCGTAGTGGGCATAGTGGGCTACCCATGTTTCGTGGTCAGTCAAGGAATTGTTTGCCTTCTAGTTCGAAGTACTCGGGAAATTCCAGTGAAAATGCGATTTTGTTAACTTTGTGTGATCCATGAGCAATGGATCACACAAAGCTAACAAAATCGCATTTTCACTGGAATTTCTCGAGTACTTCGAACTAGAAGGCAAACAATTCCTTGACTGACCACGAAACATG
Source organism: Anoplophora glabripennis (assembly GCF_000390285.2). NCBI lineage: Eukaryota > Metazoa > Arthropoda > Insecta > Coleoptera > Cerambycidae > Anoplophora > Anoplophora glabripennis. The sequence continues at coordinate 1,562,504 of NW_019416774.1, forward strand.
GGTAGCCCACTATGCCCCTGGCCTGAGACGAAATAACAATCGATGCAGTGGCGACATCCATCTGCGAGAAAATTCAAAACTCTAATTCTGATCCGAAAAATAATGGAAACAGTGTTTTGGGACCGTGAAGAGATACCGCTCATTTACTTTTTTGCTCCAAGCCAAAACAATGCTGTGCGGTACTCTGAAACCTTGAAAACACTATAGAGGGCAATGTAGAACAAAAAATGGGGAATGTTAACGAAGGGAGTGTTGTTGCATGACAATGCAGGTCCCCACACAGCTATCGCCACAAAGCAACTTTTGGACTCATTCGGTTGGAACATCATCAACCACCCCGCTCACAGCCCTGACCTGGCACCTCCTGATTTTCATCTTTTCTGAAATGCATTGAGGTTGTAGGTCACTATGTCAAAAAATAGTGTCCTGAATATGTAAATTTTTCATAAATATACTGCTGTTTCGATTTTTAAAAAATTTAATGCTTTTGTGGATATGCCTCAAACAAAAGGACTATTAGATTCGTTTGTAGACTACAGTGTACTTTGGTTGATTAATTTTGGGATTTCCTCTAAAAAAATATTTGTATAAATGTTTTCTTTTTGTAGAACAATAAAATAATTTTATATTTAGTATTTAGTATCACAACATATACCAAAAGTACTACGAAAAATGTTTATTACGAAATACTTATGTGATGCAGTTTGTTAACTTTGCCAGCCTATCATTATTAAGTAATTTGTAAGAATTACATATTCATGTGGTAGATTCTAACCTAGCAAACTAATTTATTATCATGCCTTTAGATAGTCATCGTCTGGATCAGAGAGATAAAACTAAAGCGGAATTAAATTAGTAAGTAAATTGTTTTTTGTATATATTAATATTGACATTGGCCTCCCAAAACATTGCGTTTTCAGACACTAGCATCAAATTACCAAAATAATATCCGGAACATGAAAAAATATAACCTAATTTTTACAAATTGATTCGATGATATTTTGATGCAGTGTCTAAGACTGTGATATAATTTCAATACAGTTGGTTGTATACTTTAAATATTTTTACAGACTTAAGAGGGCTCTATAGCAAACAGGAAACCAGAGAGATAGATTTTATTACACAATTTGTCTAAATATGAACCACTGCACAAGTAACAGACTTTCCTCCATTCTAAAGTAGATTTTCTATAAAATGGAGTAAGTTTGAAACTCGAATAACTTTTTGTTGTGAAGAAATTTGTAATTTGCCGCGTAAATTACAAATATATGTTTACACCAAAAAGTTATTTGAACTTCCAACTAAGTCCACTTTATAGAAAATCTGCATTAGAATGGAGGAAAGTCTGTTATTTGTGCAGTAATTCATATTTAGACAAACTGTGTAATAAAATCTATCTATCTGGTGGGCTATTTGCTATCGAGCCCTCATAAGTGAAGTAGTATCAATCTTCTGCTGATTTTTTTCAATAGAGATCACTTCTATTGATGGAATTTCAACCGGATCTTGAATTTCCCTTACTATAAAACCAGTCTTAATGGGTATTAGTATATAAATAAGGGAAATCACATATACAGTCAATGTTTTGGAACGATCAATAGGGAAATGTACATATAACAGTGTTATTCCATGTGCACTGTGCAATGAAAGATAGATAAGAAAAAACTAGTTTCTCATGCATGAAGAAGTTAAAAAACCATTGATTGCAACCAGCCCCCCGTGTTAATTATTACAACACTTATGAAAATTAATTCGTTAGTTTATTAGTTTCGTATATATCAAAAATTATAAATCACCATAACGGCTATCTCGGTAGGGTGGCGTTTTGGAATCTAATCATACGGTGAAGAGCCTGCGGGCTCAAATATATGGGCAAGTGCTTGCCGTCCAAGGTTGCACATGGAATTCTAACCCTTTGTGGTAATGCTATGTCATACTAATATTAAGAAAAAAAAAAAAAATAGAATTAATGATTCAAAAACGATGAGGAAAAAAAGCGTACTTACTTTCGTCGCGCATTCGAAACAAGTAGTTACGACTTTCGAAATGACATTCATAAGATTTTTTGTTTCTTGTATTACGTTGTCAACCTTTGTAAAAGTGGCCGCTTTCCCAACTGTGTGGTCTTTAACGGTGAATTGCAGCCGTTGAACAAACGTCGGTACTTTGTCTAGGTTTGCAAGAAGTTCCTTTTTATTAGCACCACCGGGAACCTGAAAAATTTCAGGCACATTCTAAACAAAATACAACACTATGAAGTAGTCCTGAAAACTTTGTCCCGTTTTCATTTCATGCATTGCTCTATTTTTTTTTTAGATTAATTTACGATGTCTAGCACCGATTCAGCTGAAGTGACTGATTAAGAAAAATGGAGTAAAAACATACTGTGATTTGTTTAGAATTTTATAACTTTTGAAAAGTATTTGTTTGCTAAAAAACTTCCTTTCCTAAAAACACAACCGCTTAAAAAAAATTGTAACAGATAATTGTCTTTAAAAACTTAATTGATTAAAAAAATATTTCATCAATTAATTTATTTATTTACGTTTTTTAAAACGGCAAAAATAATTATTTTAAAAAGTAAATATTTTTACTTACAATTAGTAACATATCTACATACCATATTAGTTAATATTTAATAAATCACGGGCAAAATTTAATTTTTTTTAAAAACACTAGAATTTTTGGCATGAAAAAATGTGGTAAATTATACAGGGTGTCCTGAAATTCATGCAACAAAATTTGGGCATAGATTCTTAAGACAAATTTAGGGGACCCGTATTTTTTCTTTTTGCCAACTGGCCCCCTCTTTCGGAGTTACCGCCCCCTGAAATCTTTTTTATATCTCAAAACATGTACGAGAATAACTAAATTTGGTACACAGGGGTTTTATGACATGTGGAATCTCACAGTGCTACGCTTTTTGGCGAGAAACCCCCTTAAAACACTTTTTCGTAGGCCGCCTTGTCATTGGAACCAGAAAAGTTTGGTCGCAAATTTGATTTTTGTTTTAATTATTAGTTGGCTAGAAAGCCACTGAATTTAGAAACTTTTTTGTCTCTTGATATTTGTTTCGTAAAACGCAATGTTTTTAAGGAAAATGGCGAATCACGATATGCATTCGATCACATTTTGACATTTTTCTTAAAAACATTGTGTTTTACGAAAAAAGTATAAAGAGACAAAAAGTTTCTAAATTTAATGGCTTTCCAGTTGACTGATAAATTTAAAGAAATTTAAATATGCGATCAAATTTCTTTGGCTCCAAAGACAAGGGGGCCCACGAAAAAGTGTCTTAAGGGGTTTTTCGCCAAAAAGCATAGCACTGTGAGATTCCACATGTCATAAAACCCCTGTGTACCAAATTTAGTGATTCTCGTGTCACATGGTTTCGAGATATAAAAGAGACTTCTTAGGGGCAGATTTCGGGGGGCTGTAACTCCGAAAGAGGGGGCCACTTGGCAGAAATAAAAAATACAGGTCCCCTAAATTTGCCTTAAGAATCTGTGAACAAATATTGTTGCATGAATTTTGGGACACCTTGTATAACATGTAAAATCATACAAACGCAATCTGTTTTTACTAAATTATTTTCCGTCATAGTTTTGCTCTCTAACGGTTGATTTAAAAAGTTAACAACTGACAACGTGAAGAATTCCGCTGATAGGACGGTTGCGTTTTAAATTTTGGGGAATGGTTGATCCTTGTGCTGCCATCTGACAACCGATGTCCCTATCGTAAAATTCGACTTTTTGTAGGTAGATATTTACAGCAACTTGAAAAATTCATCTTGGCCAAAAAATTAAATGAAGTCCTGAATATTCCATGCAATTTTTTTTACAACATTCTATGTGGATTATCTCAGCAACAGTGCGTTATAATCTTAAATCGAATTTTTTAAAGTTACTCAGAAAAAATTCATAACTCGGTTAATAATGCCTGGAATGGACTCAAATCAGGGTCCTGGGGGTTTACGAGGTCGCTGATCCCGAATATGACCTTCAAATTGGTCCATCGCCGACCTGGATTGATAATGAACGTCGTCTCCGAGGCTTCTCCTGAATTTCACTCTTAAATGCAACGAGACTTCACACCCGGAGGTTTTTTGGGTTGCCGATTCCTAATCTGGCGTCGAAAATCACATTAGGGGTTTTTCGAGGCACTCTTCTTGAAATTATCTTATAATATGACGCATGCATGACTGTGGGCCCCCAGACCGGGGCCCTCGAAAAACTATCCGGGCCCTATATGTCAGTTGATGATGAAAATGATATTTAGTAGAATATTTTGAATAAATTGAAGTAAAGAGTAGGTTAGAAATGGCAATTGATTTGGAAATAAATGATTTTGATTTGTTTTTGAAACAACACTTGCATACATTGTGACATTCATTCAATTTATTCCTTCTATTTTCATCTTGCATACTTCAAATGAGATCAACAATTCCAAACAAGTTATTGCAGTATTGAATTTTCTGACGATGACACCGACTTCAAGGTCAAGGTTCCGGTGCACCAGGTCACCGACGTCGGATTAGGAATTAACGACCCGAAAAACCCCTGGGTGTCAAGTCTCGTTGCATTTAAGAGTCAAATTCAGGAGAAGCCTCGGAGATGACGTTCATCATCAATCCTAAGCTCCACGTCGGCGATAGACCAATTTGAAGGTCATATTTGGGATCAGCGACCTCGAAAACCCTCAGGAGTCTGATTTGAGTCATTTCCAGGCATTATTAACCGAGTTATGAATTTTTTCTAAGTGACTTTAAAAAAAAATGCATTTTTCGGGATGCATTTTGCACTGCACAAGTGCAATTTGGCCGAAAAACAAAATACAAAGTTCATACATTTTTTTCACATAATTTTAGAAACCGAATGCAAAAAATCCCATCTTGATACGACTTGATCGAAAAATTTCGAAGGTTCAGTGCTCTATTTCCTCGACTATCATTTTTTTTTTTTTTATCTCTATTCCTGAAATATAAACGGGTGCTCCCGAGGTGTAAACGAGAATTTAAGTGCAGTTTAAGAAACGATTTATAACTTGACTATTCTGGGAAACTCGTACTATCGCCCCTAAAAAACTGACCCCCCCCACTTAAAGTTACACCCTGTATAAAGAAACTGTAACACCTACACGAAAAATTAGTTCTCACCTGGTAACTAAATTGTCTGATAACTTTATATAATCTGTTAGCCTCTTCGGCAAAATACTCCGCCTGCGTGAATAAATCCTGAGTGGTCTTCAACTCTCCTTCCCCCTTCGTGAACTGGTACATAGAAAAAGCCATAGCGGACATATTCTTAGCCCTCTTAACGATATCATTGTTCTCCTACAATCAATACATTGCTTTATGTCCGCACGTAACACTTGCGACTGACTTTACCTCCAGCTGCGTATTGCTATTGCTCTCTTGCCATTTCTCCGTCTCCGCGTCCATCTCGCTCGTAATCAATTTCATTTCCAGACCGGACTTTGCGATTTTTTCCTGCTCCTCGGTATCCAGCCTCACAGCTTTCAGCGGCTTTGAAGTAGTCCCGTGTTTCTACAAATTCAAATAATTTAATTTAATTCCGTCTGATTTCTTACAAATCTGCTTACGCCTGGCCTGGGAAGAGACATATAGACTTGTTTCTCGGGCTTCGACTGGCTCGCTTCAAGAACGTCCTTGACGATGGTAGTCACATCCGACACGAGCCACTGATACATCTCCGCGAACACCTCTAAGTTTTCTTGAGCAATTTTACTTCCCGGATAAGCGGCTAGCGATTTAGCGGCGGTGATAACTTGGGGGCCGTAAACTCTTAAATTAATCTCAGTGAACTTAGCCGACACCTGCAGGGTTTCGGACACAGCCACATGTCTCAGTAATTTACAAACCTAGAAAAAAAAACCGTGGTAACGCTTGAATAAAAATATACTCGTAACGGGTTACCTCCAAAATATGATCTATGGAATCTTGAAAGGCATTGGAGGTGTGATGAAGTCTATCAATTTCAGACATAATAGCCTGTTGCCTGATTGCAGCTACTAACTCCAACCCCTGTTTAGTGGCTGTACTCAGTTCTTGGGCTTGGTGAATGGCAGCATTGGCTAAATGTTTCGACAAGTCCCTCGCTGAATTTATGCACGCCTGCACAGAATTGTCCAGTTCTGGGCAATTCGACGCATTTTCAAACCCTATCTGTAAACGGAAACAGGGATAGTATACGCGTATACCGCTTCAGAAAATATAAAAATAAATAAAAAGGACCAAATAAACAATAAGGACTGTGTTGCAGCGTTAGCAACATTGAACTTGAAAGAGAAATGTTAATTTCATCTTCTTTCCACTAAGATTAGTGACGCTTTACGATGCTGATGACGAGCAACAAATTAAATTATCTAGTAGCAGTGAATTTAAAATCAGCACAGCTTTGAATAGAGCACAAACATATACAGGGTGTTCCTAAAAAAGTGTCGCAACAAACAACTGTAGTTTCCTCTTGAGAAAAGAACAGAAGTCATTTTGTTTAAAACGGTTGACCTTGGAGCAATGAACCAAGAGAATTCTTTTTGCATAAAATTCATTGGCTCTTCAGAATTTGTTGTCAAATGTCAATTTTTCCAGTGGCGTAAAAGTTAGGGGGGAAAACACTTACGATACCTTAAAATCTCTACCACTTTCATGTACAATGAATTCGATAAGGGTGCGAAAAAGTAGCTATTAATAGTGGTAATGTGTGGACAAAAGCTCAGTGCTGTAGTTCAAACGCCTCCTAAGATATTGGCAAAAAACTAAAAACTAAATTTAAAGTTTTGACACAGTGTATTTCGAAAACGAAAACCCGGAAAGAAAAATGGAAGAGGCAAAAAATGTTTCTTTTTTCAAGAGGAATTTACAGTTTTCCGTTGCGACACTTATTTAGGAACACCCTGTATGTTTAGGCTAATTTTTGATAGTTTTTTGGTGTACAGCCAAAACTGATAGATACAAAAATTCTGATATCAATGTCCCATTCTCTTCTTTTGAGTTTACTTCGCTGGTACCAAAAGATCTTGGCTAACTTGATTAGTTTTAGATATACAAGGATTTTTTATGCGGAAGCCATTGGCGTACTCAGATTTTTTACAAATGGCACAGTTTTTTTGATATTACATAAACATAGGTTTTTTTAAATAGAACACGCTATATTTGGCCATCCCTTTGAATAACAATTTTTTTTACCTTTTCAGCCATATATAACAATAGATTAATAGATACTTTTTATTTGTCTAAATGAAGAAATATGTAAAAAATTTCTAGTTATTTTTTCAGTTGGCCATGTGATCTACTTAGTATTTGTCTTTTGTTGTTTAATACTGACAATTAATTTATTTTTGATTGATTGAAACAAATACTAAATAAATCTCATAACCAACTGAAAAAATACAAATACATTTTTTGCATTTTTCTTCATTATGCAAATAAAAAGTATCTATAATTATATATGGCTGAAAAGGTAAAAAGATGCTATTCAATGGGATGGCCAAATACAGGGTGTTCTATTTTAAAGAAACCTGTTTATGTAGGTAATATCGGAAAAACAGTGCGATTTGTAAAAAATCTGAGTATGCCAATGGCTTCCTAATAAAAAAAACTAATCAAGTTAGCCAAGATCTATTGGTACTAGTAAAGTAAACTCAAAAGAAGAGGATGGGGCATCGACATTAGATTTTTTGTATATATCACCGTTTTGGCTGTAGGTACCTTATAAAACAATCGAAAATCAACCATCCTGTAGAGTCGGAATAATAAAAAAATTCTACATCATAAGTGATGCCTGTGCATGCTTGAGACTGCACTTACGGAACAAAATAGAAATATTCCCATCTCATTTATTTGAATAAGTATTTGACGAGTTGCTGCCAAATCTAAACTAAAAAATTAAAGAAATCATGGAAAACGATGATTTGACCATATCTCCTCTACAAAAAAAGTTACCATAATCTTGGGTACGGCAGAACACATCTCCAAAGTAGAAAATAGAAAATAATCCATTCAAGGAAATCGAGGAATGACCTGCCTCTAACATTTTCAAGGAACTACATTAGATCATCATTCCTGAAGTAGCTCAAGAAAACTCCAACTCATCATTATTTGACAAAAGTGCCAATTGAAAGAGCTTTGGAAGAACTTCATCAAAGAAATAAAGAAGGAAGAAATCAAGAACGATAATTTAATAAACTTTGAAGAAGTGCAACAGATGGGTCTTCTCCTTTTGGTATCCGTTTTATAAACACTGAAGGAGTTATGAGTTTTCCCGCATCCTTAGCCATGACAAATATCTACATGGGAGTTCCCGAGAAGAAGGAACTGGAATCAGCAAACTAATGTCAAAATATTGGCACACTTATGTAACATCTTTTAATGAACTGAAGAACAAATTTCACCACAAATTGGAAGGAAACGATAACCTTCTATTCCTAGACATCCCCATTAGGTACATAAGAGGAAACCAAGGCATTCTAGGGCACATCATCTACAGAAACCCAATCCAGGGGCTGTTTCACTACCATCTAGCCCCTCTCAACGCATTAGCGCCTCGAAAAGACACAGAGCAGTTTCATGAGCACATACCATCAGCTGTCAGGACAAATGGATATACTAACAGAAATATTGAATAAACCACCAGAAGGAAACCCAAGAACAAGGAAGTGGATACAATACATGGATGTACTCATAATATCTTATGAGCTGCCTCTCAAGAAAACGCAGTACTAATACCAACTGTAACACCTATAGAAAGTGATTCTTTTTACAAGTCAAAATGTAAGACCAGTTTGCACCAAGGTGCCTGTATCCCATGCAAATAGGCAGTTGTAAAGCACAGATCACTCAACAGACTCATCAGTAAACTAGAAGAGTGGGATGATTTTGGTCAAGGTGCATTAGAAATCCAAAAAATAATTCCAACAAACACCAATGACCAGTACACACAAGCACACATTAATACCGGCAAGAGGTCTTAACCTCCAGTATCACAATTTAACCGTTTCATGCACACACAAACTTTGCATTTTAATAAACTGCAATACCCGATTAGCAATTGTTAATTTACATAATAGTAAAATAAAATAAACCATTCACAGGAATTTACTTCATCTAAGGAAAAGATTACGTAATCATTTGTGTCTAAAAGGAAAAGCCGACTTACAGCGTTCGCATAAAGCCCTAAAAGATGATCCAATTCAGCTTTTAATCTCTCGCTACACTCTAGAATGGCTTCTCTATGTTCATGACTAGTATAGGCACTATCAGTGAAATCCTGAGTTCTTTCTAGAACAGCCTCTAAAGCAGTCGTAAGTGTCTCTTGACAGGAAGGATCTACAATACAAAATTAGATATCACTCTCCGCGATCACGACCTATCTTTAATTTTATAGGTCAACAACAATCTACCTTTAAATCTTTTCAATTAAAATAAGAAACAACACGAGTAAATCAGACCTAAACATAGTTAAATTAGTATAGAATTATTAAATTCGTTTTAGTTTAGATAAATATTAAACATACCCATAGAGATTTTGCTATGTTCAAGAAGGTGCTGTAAATGCCTCATACAAGCATAGGCAGTGCCCCTGTCGCTTTCACATAGTTCTTCTCTACGAACGGATTGAACACTTGAATCAGTACTATTTAAGACACCATCTTTGACAACAAAATGAATAAGATCCATGGCTCTCCTCATTTGACAGAATACCGTATCACGGTTCTCCCTTGCAGATGTACATTCCGGGTGTCTTAAGCAAGTCTGAAACGTATTTTTACTGAAATCCAGAGCAACTGTATATTTTAAACTTAAAAAAAAAAACAAATTCGAATGCAATTCACTTTTGCACACACATTACCTGTATGTGTTTAAAATTAGGAATCGATCTATTCATTGTACCAGTAAATTGATTGATAAAATATGTATCAAAAAAAATATTCATTTATTATGTAGCTTATAGATTTATTTCAGATGTATATTTAATAGCACTTGGAAATGTGAAAATGCAATAAAGCAATTTAGTTGCATTAATTTTGCAAATTCAGCCCTGTTAAATCTAATAGATGCTTTTTGTAAAAATAATACAAATAAAGACCATCAGTATGCTTTTTTAATAAGGCTCCCTATTTATGTTATTTCAATGAAAGAATTGGATGGTTCTTTGATTACAACTGAGGAAAAAAATTGAAATACAAAGTGACACAAGTTATTCTCATTTGTGTTACATATTTCCTGGCAAATGGGTTGGTACCCAGTGTCATCGGTTGAAAAGAAATACTTCTTTTAATGTTACAAATTAATTATAGATGTTTAATAATATTATGTAAAAATTTAAACTTAGTCACGTGATCATGAACGCGTTGTGACGTCATTTAGTATGATCGAGAACACAACCGGTTTCTGGTACGTCTGCGGTCGTCTATAATTTAACTCGCATACGGGGAGCCTCGAAACAAAGTGAGTTTCACAGCTCTTATTACTTACCATATGTTGTCGGAGAGTTCTATACCTGTCAATCATTCTTTCGATTATCGATAGCACTAAACGACGTCACGAATTAGTAAGGCAGGAAAAATCCGTATAAAGCGCGACAAACTTTAATGATTATTTATCAATTAACAACCTCCAAGAGATTTCTAATATTTTCACTTTATAATTTGAGTGAGTTATAGAGTTAAATGTTTAAAATAAATGCGAATAATTAAAAAAATAATAGTCACCTTGTATCTAAAAAACGAAGTGTTTGTACATATGAACCTTTCTTCTTATTTTTGGTTAAAGAATCATTCGTTTTGTTAATTTAATAATAGCAACACCCTGTATATTAGGTTGGCCCAACATAAACGAATATTTTTTTTTCGTTTCTCTTGTGAAAATTTTTTAGTTGTTAGTTTATCATGTTTTAGGAGCCTCCTCAAATAATCAGCTCATTGCAAATTTTTTTAGAGGTCACAAGATTTTTTAAAATTTCCAAAATCGTCTAAAATTAATTTTTTTTTAGATTTTTTTCTCGTTATTTTATCATTTTCTAGATTGAAAGAAATCTCCATTATGAAAATTTCAAATTGATATTTTAATTTCTAAATGTCACTCATAATTATTTTAACATTCAAAGTAGTGTACCTAAAATGTTTTCGAGCGACCTCTAAAAATAAACATTGACGAACTAATAATTTTTTTTATTAAATTTGATGAAATAGATAGGATAGATAAATCACGAGACACTTAAAAAATTTCTCGAGGCAAAATTTACTGCCGCACTGTGAGTATCAAATATTTATAGTTTTTTAATTTTTTAAAATTTAAGTGTCGTGATTTATTTCTATCCTTTTGTTTATAAAATTCAATAAAAAAAATTATTAGTTCGTTGATATTTATTTTTAGGTCGCTCGAAAACATTTTAGGTACATTACTTTGAAAACTAAAATAGTTATGAGTGACCTTTAGAAATTAAAATATCGATTTGAAATTTTCAGAATAGAGATTTTTGTCAACCAAGAAAATTATAAAATAACGAGATTTTTTTTTTAAATTCAATTTTTGACGATTTTCGAAATTTTTAAAAATCTTGAGCGACCTCTCAAAAAAATTTTTTTAACGAATTTTTTAAGGGGGCTCTTAAAACATGATAAACTAATATATACAAAAGACACGAAAAGAAAAATATTCATTTTTTTTGGGCTACCCTACTGTACATAATATTTTTAAAAAATTAATAAGATAAACACTATAATCATTATAGAAAAAAAGTAGACATATTTTACAAAAATAGTTTCTCAAAATTAGTTTTTACCTCTGATTGTCACAGTAACTGGTAAACTCACCTTACTGGATGTAAGTAACATCATTGTCGACCTTTCTAAAACTTGTCTAGCAGCGGCCATTTGGGCCCTTCTCCTTTCATCTTTCAAATCATTTTGTCTGTCTCCCGTTAAATGTGCCAGCTCGACCATTTCGGCCCCGAATTGGCTGAACGCCTTCACAAATTCTGTAAAATTGTTTACCGATTCTAAACGGTCCAAGCTGTGAGAGACCTGAAAATGAAAATAGAAGAGATGACACGTTGTCTACCATATTTAAATATAAAATAAAAAGAAGCGCAACACATGGCTTGTTATTTAACAACAAAAATTTGCAATCTTCTAACTTAACTGAATGTTTGGATTAGAGATGGGACTTGCCTTATCTTTGGCGAGAAGAAGCTGCTTAACCACTACAATGTCCGCCAAAAGTAAAACTCTTGTAATAGCACCAAGGAGGCACCTCGAAGCCCTTATTAAGGTAGTTCTGTCTGGTAACACCTCTTCGTCTGTCTCTTCACATATGTGCTCGATTGCGCCACCTAATAAGAGATATAATACGTTCATAAAAACACATAAAATGCAAATAAACGGTTAAGTAATCATTATATGCACGTGTACATAAGTACATTTGCCTCTCTGCCTCGAAATAATGATGAAGATCAAAGTTTAATGAAATTGAAATTTCTTTGTAGTCTGAAAGATAAAAAAAAAAGATTGTTTGCGCTTCAGAGATATAAACCAAACTGATTTTTTCTTATATAAAACCCTCTGTATCGATAATTTCTTGAAATGCTCTTTTTTCTGATGAGAAAGATATAAATTTGTAGTATTTTTGCTTTTACAATTTGCACAATATTTTTGGTTTATTTACATAATGGATGAAATCAAGACTGCCATTACTTATTTATGCAACATTGAATTATTTCTTTATGTACGTCAAAAGTTAAAAAAAGTTCCTGAAACTCTGGCCTCTAGACAAAACGGAAGGTAGAATGTTACTGAATATGTCTATAAGTAAATCAAATTAATATTGACCATAAAATAGATCCTAGATAGAATTCAATAGATGAAACAGTAGCTAAGTATAAAAAAATCGTTGTAAATCCCTAACATCGTTAGTATTTTCACCTCGGTTCGCATTTATAAATTCCAAATCGTTTTCTTCAGCTTTTCAATGTGAAAAATATCGACGTTCTTTCCCTCATTCGACAATTCACACAACATTAGATTCCCATCAATTGTAAAAATAAGATAAGTGTCAGGATCAAGTCAATAAGCGACCGTCACTTACAGAAAAATCTAGAACAGAGGATGCCCCAATTTAGATTTAGATTTAAACAAATATTTGCCGCCTAGAAATTGTTTTTTTCCAACACATGCCTTATGACAGGCACACTATTTCGACGACTCCTTTTATTACACGTAAACATGACTTCACTTTAATAGTGTCATCAACTAAATTATGTTAAAATCCTTAGCCGTCCCTTGATAGTCGTTAGTTAATGGAGACAATGCAGTAGGACAAGAAGCTAAGTGGTTAAATTTTATATTTTTCGCAATACTGGTGTTCTTAGAAAATGATATCGATTAAATTTATCAGTAAATTTCAATCATGTTCAATATGAGTGTAAAATATGCTTTTATATTCTTATTTGTTCTCATTTTGTTCATTTTTTTACAAATGCGGGAGATTAAACATATTTTAATTAGTATTTATTTGAATTTCTCTTAAACATTCACTGTTTTCATGATTCAGATTGCTGTGAACCAAAATGATTAAAACACTGCTCTTACAAATGAATAGAAGTGCAATTCCAAACATCTTTTATTAATTAAGAAAGTTCCAAAAAAATTTTATATGGCAGAATTTGTAAAACAGTTGAAAACTGATGGTATATATTTATCTCTGACAAAATTTACAAAGAATTACAACAAACACGCGTACAGAAAACACTGGAATGAAAATTCACACAATTGTTACGAAAATCATGAAAGGAATAAATTGTAAGTATCAAATTTTCATTCAACATAGTTTGAAAATTTCTTGAAACCCGATGTAATACTTTAATAACCACCAGGTATATAATGTGAAACTTTTCGGTTAACTTGCTTGATTTTGCCATAGTATGGAAGGTTGATAGAGACAACAAAGTGATTAGAATTAATAGTATATTATTTTTAAGACCATTTAAAAATAAGCGTGAAGACTAAACTTTAAGATTAGCGCCAATAAAGTCTCGCTAACGGTAACTATCCGGCTACGTTCCCGTAAGTGTTTTTTTATGCGAATGGCCATTAAACTTTACAATTCCAGTATAAATTAATGAAAATTCAGTCGGGTCAGGCTCTAGAGCAATCAAGTTCGAAGTGGGTCACGTTAAGGCGCTTAAATTTGTTATACCCTTGTTTTCGAGGAGATCGTCATTTGCAGGAAACATCAACCTTCGCATAATCTTAAATTACAAGCACCGCTGCTGGAAATTATCATAAGAGCGAAAGTTACATCGCAATTAAAAGGATGGTGTGCTGAATAAACGCTTTTAAATTCAAATTGGCTTGAAGTCCTAGAATGTGAGGTGTCCGTAAGGTAGCGTGAAATATGCCAAGAAGCACTGTTACAACTCTTATTAGTTTAATTTTACGTGAAGCACGATCTGATAACTTTAACGTATTCGTCCAGTGATGTTCTCTTGCACGACAATTGTAGGTACTGTATGCTTTGAAATCAAACTACGCAGTTTAAACGTAAAAAGTGTTTTTGCAATTTTTTTAACCTTTAAAAACCTTTGTTCCCATGGACTTCATTGAAGTTTTTCAGTCTTTCGTTGGAATATGGAAGCATCTCGACACAGTTTTGGATCTAGTTCCATCCATAAAAAACGAGAGTGTGACAGACTTTCTCTTTACAACTACAGGAGCAGGTAGAATATGCAACATATTGTAGAAAACCCTTTCCGCAATACACGAGGTTCTAGTTCAACGAAACGTACCTATTTATATTTAGATATATCTTTGAGACCTATTTTTTCAATTTCGTAAGCTTGAAGCACGTTGTCATTACTAAATAAAATTTCATCTCCAGTCAGTGGCGTACAACTGCCGGTATGAGGAAAAAAATCAAAATAAATATTGTTATGTTACAGTCTAAAACAAAAAATAAAATTTTCAATATTCTCAGATAATTTTTCCAAAAGTTCATAACTTTTTTATAAGTCTACATTAGTAGTATAGAAAGTTGGCTCCTGGGACAGCCATCCGGAGCAGCAGAAGACCCCAAGGGGTTGAAGGGGTGATGCCGAAGACATAAATTACAGGGTTATTTTAGGGTTGTTTTAGTGTCACCCCATCTGAAGAAGTGATCAAAGAAGACGAAGACCGCGACAGCCTACGACCAGAAAGTATGACGCGAGAGGTACGCCTGCCTCGCCAGCCTACACCTGAGCTGAGATGAGTTAGTAAATCAAAATTTAATGTCTCGTTACAAACTGATTTAGTTTTCGGTTAATTTTTATCTTATATACGTTGTGTACATTGAAAATATTATAAGGCGAAAGGTTATCTATAGGAATGCAAAATTGATAATCTGCTTACAACAACTAATTTGTTTTTTTACTTCATTCATATAAATTTAATTACTTCTTATCCGTTTCTGTTCTCCTAATAATTAAATTCTATCCAACTCGTCTAATCATAGCTGAAAAATAACACCTGATTTACTAACTCACCTCAGTTCAGGTGTAGGCTGGCGAGGCAAGCGAAACACACCTGCATACCTCTTTGTGTCATACCTTCTGGTCATTGGCTGTCGCGGTCTTCTACTTCTTTGATCACTTCTTCAGATGGGGTGACACTAAAGCAACCCTAAAATAACCCTGCAATCTATGTCTTCGGCATCACCCCTTCAACCCCTTGGGGTCTTCTGCTGCTCCGGATGGCGGTCCCAGGAGCCCACTATCTATACTACTTACATTATTTTAAATAGTATTGCCTCATTAGAAATGTGCACCATTTAATTAAAGTAAAAAGATCCGTCAAAATTGTGGCCGCAATTATTCATAAATTGATTGTCAATTGTTTAATTAATTTTTAGAAAATTAGAATATTATTAATTATTATTAATAAGTAGAAAACCACTCAAACTTATAAAAAATCGAAAATTATCATTTTGCATTTATTAAATTCATGTCTAAATATTTTTTCTTTTGGTATGATGAAAATTAACTAAAATAGAGTTTTTAATGTAAATTAAGGATGTACACAAATTAAAGGCTCACTCACATCGATTTTTTTACAGTATAATATGACGATTTGACGCTTACTTTTTTTTACAATGTCTTTAGCAAAAAACTCATTTCAGTGGATAATTGGTGTTTATTCTTTTATATCATACTTACTCCATACGACTATTTGTACTGCATACTGATGTACAAATACTACAGATTGAATCAGACATTCCATTTAATTCATACTTATGTCAAGTATTTGAAGCAGATATGAACTCGAATAGTAGGATGCCGACATTGTTAATAGTTCTCCAACACAAAACAATGTTCTCGCGCTTCCAAGTTTTGAGACAGTGTGTGAAATTTATTACAAAAGTTTATAGTGCTCACTGATGTGACTGTGTCCCTACCCCACGTTCATTTCACTCTTCGCGTGGTTTCATTTCAGTTATATATGGTCGGCTATTTCGCTTTATACTGTCTGCGTCTTCCTCTGTGCAGTTTTACTAACCACGATGCATAACCTACTTAAATTTAGACAGAAATAAAATTTTGATGCCCACGTAAAAGCATTATTTAAATAGTTGAACTGACTGTGTGCTTTCCTTGTAGTCTAAGCGCATTAATATTTTTTATATTCGCACTGAACAAAAGCAACATTATAAAAGTGAATTCCCTACAAATTTATTAGATGAATACGTTTAGTTATTAATTGTTTCTTGAAGTGACAAAGTTCCGATAAAATAAAAGTAAGAAGCTTAAAAAACAGCATCTACCTAATTATACTTTTTATGTACGTTTTTAGGCATAAAGACAACGAACTGAAAAATTTATAAATTAATGATCTTTTGTTTTATATTCATTTATTTCTCCATAACTAAGAAACCATTCAAAATGATTACGTGATAAATAAATTTTAGGGCAAATAACAAAGGCTTCCACAGAACTTAGGAAAAATGAGTGAAAAATTTGACAGAAATATGTCTGCTGCAACAATAAAAGGACTGTGCACGGCGCTACCTAAAAAATCAAATGAAGAGTCGTAAAACGTGCCAAGCAAAGGAAGGGTTTTATGTGTTTTCCGAATTGATTCGGGGAATCAAATTTATCGTGAACTCGTGAAAACCTTGACCAACTGAGCAGAATGTTTCCGTTAGAGACAGTATGGCGCGCCAGGAGGACTAATAAAATAACAAAGTGTACGAGACAAACTCGAAAAGTAAAGGAATATATTTGTACAGCTTCTTCCGCAAACATATACTGCAAACCAACGAAAATAAAACTCGCGTCGTAATATAATGCAGATGTGAACACCATCGGTAGGATACAAGATACACAAATTATGGTGCAGTACAAACAGCGTGTGTTTACAATTCTGTTTTATGTTTATAAAATTTAATAGCTTCAACGCGATTTCCTGAATTTGTGATAAATTATTTGGAGAACACAGAACTTGTTTTACTTTTTATTGGAAGTACAGATGCATCATGGCAAACACAAGAAAATTAAGTCTAACCAGTTTAAATATTAGGGCAAAATAATTGGCTTTTATCCATGTCCTACTCCCAGCAAAAAAAAAACAAAAAATACAAAAAACTTCTGCGGCATTTTTTAACCCGTAAGGATAATTTGGGACTTCTCGCTAATGAGACAGCGAGATGCTTGCTTGGCAATGTGACGTTCGCGTAATTGTGGACATTTTTAAGTGTACGTAACACGGATAAGACACAGATGTAAGGATGCGATGGGTAAAAAACATTTTAAAAGCTTCCTCCTCATTATACGTTTTACACATATCGTGGATTAAAAGTGCTAATTAGGCCGTTGTTTTCAGAAGCTAATGAAAGGATTATTTTAAGGGATTACATTTATTTTTAATCCCTGGGATATTAAAATAATCCAACAAGCCATTGCCCGTTCCCTAGATAGCCTTAAAAAAAATGAAAATGCAGCTAAATGTTATCTACTTGTATATAAACTAGTGCAAAAAATTTTTCCGTGATTTTTGACGTGAGAAAACTTAAAAAAAATTGTTTTTCCATTTTAATCATTATTATGAAGTGTTTAAACTCAAAAAACGCGACCCTTTCATTTTTTTTCAAAAGTTTGACTGTTTGAAACAAAGAAACGGTTCGCTAGATCAAGATGAAACTTCACAGGGTTCTTCTGGGTATATCGAACTGTAAAAGTCATGCTTAACATTAGTCATTTCGTGAATATTTCTAATTTAGCTGCCATATTTCTAAAAAACCATAAATTACCTACCCTTTTTTCATATTTTTTAAGATTCGTGTAAAAAAAAGATGAAAAAAAAATCCGAAAAGTTGCAGCAGTATGTTATAGGAAATTTATTCCAGTTTTCAAAATTGCCCTTCAATTCTCTGTACGAGCATTTGTCGCCCAGATATCGATGATTGAGGATCCTTTTCCATTAAAAGTCCGATATTTCGATAAAAAATGGGCGTATCGAAATTTAAAAAAATGGAAATTGAAGCTGAATAAACAAGCTATCTGGTCCATGCGATGGCTTAGCTGAAAAAAAAAAAAATTTCCAAGTCCTTGGACTGGCTTTTTTTTAATTCCCGATACGACCATTTTCCACCTAAATACAGTCTGTCAAAAATCACGGAAAAATTTCGTAAAATATTATAACTTAATTTTTTTGCGTCAGTTTATATATTTCTTATGTATCTACCAATGCTGTTGGAGTAAGACGAATTCTGTTATCGCTGTGCGAAATTTTATTAGTAGGCACAGAACTGGTAACTCGTATTTCAGAAGAAAACTTACTAACTTAAAACTAATATCTCGACTGATACTTGTTTACGTTTTCGTGTACTAATTATGGAGAGTTTAAAATTTCTGCAAAAATTGAATAGAAACCAAAAAACTCGGAAAAATTAAACTTTTAGTAAAATGTAGGTTGTAAAAAGTTTTAGTTGCTTGTAAAAATAATGTCAAACTAATAAAAATTCTAAAGATATTAAGTCTGAATAAAATTGTAGTAAGATTTATTTTTCAAAACTCGGTTTTTAGTGCTTTTTCTTACAGAGAACTAATATTTTGTTTCTTTTCGTTGTCTACCTACTCATGAAACATTAAGATTTTGTTTCGTAAATAGAAAAATATTATATTTTGTTAATTTGCGATTGCGGTATCCCGATCATAAATTTTGTCAAAAATTATTTTCATATTCATTGCAGTTTATTTCAGCCATTCTAGCGAAGCATTTTAACAAGCATTTATAATTGTTTTCAATTTTTCCCATATTTTTCTGAAATGTTAAATCTCCTATTTCTTGTATGACACTAAAATGCTCGCTAAAATGCTTAATTTATAAGAAAAATAGATTTCAATTTTCTGCTGATAATATCAGTTACGAGTACTTCAAAGTATTCTAGTCGGAAAAAACTTCATTTTTTTTTGTTAAATTTATAAGTAAAATATCTGTTGTGATTTACAATGTACCTTTAATCAGAAATACGTGTCTACCACAGGTCTATATTTCGATAGACACTGACTTTTGAATAGGAGTAAGTTATTTTTTTTGTTATAGTCATAAATTTAACAAAAAAAGTGAAGGTTAATTAAATTAGAAAATCTCTACCGACGAAACAATGCAAATGCAATTCAACACGTAAGGAAGATCCCGTCAAGCCCAACAGTTCACCCTATATATCAGTATGACAGTTTGACGATACATCTAATGACTTTAGTAAGAAATAGGGACGAATGATTCTAACTCCCACTATATTCTAGGAAGCCCGACCGGAAATACATAATACATTCCAAACACAAGAAAGAGGAAATTATTACGAACTTTGAGCAGTAAATCAGTGTCAGTAGCACATAGGATTCTATTATAAATCACTAACTGTCTATTAACTGTTCCTGTCAGCACCTTAGAGGGAAGGAAGATATAGAGTAGCTACGTACAGAATGAAAATTTTTTTTTTAGTTACTTTACTTTTATGTCTAGGTAGAGAATAATATTATTTACCTATATAAAAATAATATAATTTTGTAAGGGATATATTAAAAACTATGTCAAAATCAACGTAAAACCTTTATTTTTTCAAACAGGTACGTGAACGCTTTCTGACATAAATTAATTACTATACAACATGCATTCTTGTTCTTAACACTTTCGTGTAATGTAATATCCATCTGTTTTAGTCGAAGGCGACGCTCTCACGTGTCCCAGGGGAGCTAACTCCCTAGCTGCTCGCAAATGCCTGAATTCTTATCGCCGTCTTTACGAATAAAATTCTCTTAAGCAGCGTATAAAGCATAACATTAAATATAAACGTACTGTTAATTTAATACCGGAACTGTTTTTTTTGCATAGAAAGTGCACGTATTTTTGCAAGTCAAAAATAAAATATAAAAATCCACGTAAATAATCTATAATATATTTATAAAACTGAATCGTTTCATTTTTCTTCATAAATATGTCCAACTCCAGTAACTGAATACTAATAATAGACCAGGGCGGATTTGTCGAAATACCCCACTTCTTGGAAACTTTAAAGTATAATAAAACAACACATCAAATTTCATTAAAATGCATTCAATATACTGTATATTTTACCCTATGCTATTCCATTTTTTCAATGAAAAAATTTGTCTACATATACATTCCAACACTTTGAATATGAATGTATTTAGTTATAATTATTACAATTATTTAAATAATTTTTGTTTCAACAAATTAAAAAAATATATATTTGGAAATTAATTTTTTGTTAAATACAGATATAATAAAGAAAAAATAGTACTTTGAAATTATAATGATTCAAAAAAACTAAATTGCAAACTCATAAATGTAATCTATTTGTTTAAAAATTAAAAAGAGTGTTAAAAATTTATTGTAGTCCTAATGAACCGATTTCAATTTTTCAAAAACCATTTGAAAGCTTGAGCGGTCTTTTCAAAAAATTTTCAAGTATCTAGATGCTTTATTTGAGACTGTGCAACATTTTGAAAATTCAAAAAAAATTTTTCAAATTTTTTTTCAAAAAATTATTTTGCGAAAACTATCGAACCGATTTTAATGAAATTTGGTGTGTTGTTTTATTATACTCTAAAGTTTTTTTACCAAAATTAGAATGCCCTCGGAGCAATTAAAATATTTTTTAAAATTATCCAAAAAACTTGATTAGTTTGCCTTTTTTCATCAAAATAGCAATATTTTGCAACATCGGTAATAAATTTAAACATTTTTAACTTACAGTATATTGTGCAAACTTCAATTCAAAAACTTTTTCTCCTCTTCAATATTCTTCCAAAGTGCATAGATATAAGTAAAAAACTCGGATAAAATAGGTATTTTTTAAAATTTTTTAAAACATTTTTGCAATTATAAAAAATGTTTCACACCTCGCCCAGATCTAAGGATCTACACTATTATTATGTGAGTTGTACTGAACGTAATTCAGAAAAAAATTGCTTGCCCCCTCTCACATCCACCTCAAAACAGATCCGCCCTGGTCTAGGTATGCCTAACATTTTAGCAAAAACTTCGCACCCTTAACATAAAAGTCGTTTCCCATTTCTTATATTCTGATTCCTCGAGTCATATATCCAATATTGAGCGAGAATATTAAAGGCAAAGAAAGGGCATACAGCAGGCACAGGAATTTTTAAAAAGATGCCAATTCCAGTCAAACTTCTATTTCATCCCATTTCATATTCCTGCAAATTATTACATACTTCCACTTTGAAATTATATTTGTTCGATTTGAAATTATAGAAAGCATGCTATATGGATATTGTTGCTGATTTATAGATGCAGTATAATAATCTACAATATTTATTACTTCTATAACTACAATTGTTTTATCTCTAACCACTTGCTTCTCAATTTCTACAGAATTATAATGAAACGTCTAGTTGCCCTGGGTTGCATCTTCTTAGCTTACGATTTCGAAACAACTATTCTGTGTATGAAAGCCCTGTCCAGTAGGGAAGGTGCACTTTTAGATATTTACATGGCTAATCAAGTTGTTTGTGATCTTTCACTAAAAAGGGTGGCGATAGTCACAATAGTCGTCCTGGGATTTTTTTGTCTTCAAGGGTCAGACTTATATCAATATTTTTGAGTAGTATTTGAATCGATTTTACATAGTATATAAGATTTCTTTAACTCTGTTGCATAGAAAAAAAATCCTAATAAAAATAAAAATTTAACCGTTATGTTACTGATTAGTGATTAGATTAAAGAAATTTTTACACCGATTGCTATGGGAGGCTACGAATTGTTCTAGTTCCGAATTACGCTAATAGAGAACGTCACTTTCTGGATGAATTTTCATGTTCTATCACTGTCTCACTAAAAGGGCGATGTCTTGCTTGTAAACACTGGTCCTCAGCAGTCCCAACTATAAGCAAACATATGTACCTTTCTTGGCTTTTATTTCATAACTGCTGACTTCTGATGATTACCACTCTCATGGTGTTAAGGACGCTAAATTGTTAAGTTACAATTCATTAGGAATTCCCTGTTTTGTTTAGGAATAATATGAAGTTACCTTTATTAGTAAGCGTATCATGAAACAAAATTAGTTTAGACACCGGTGATATTCCAGTTCTGTGACAAATTGTCTTTATAAGTGATTGTAATAGAACTAAACCACAAACAACAGACGGCAATACTACGCTTTGATACAAAGAGTACCCCAAGAAAAAGATAAAAAAAGATTATGTAAAATTAATGACGATATGTGTCACATACCAGCCTGACGAGCTTCCTTACACGCCTCGTACATTCCCTGGCGGACTTCCGGGTAATCGTCGGCGATGGTCTCGCCCACCGTGACGAACCTCTCGACGGCCAAATTGACGGCCTGTCCCACTCGCGCCACCGCCGACGGTCTAAGGGACCCCGCGCTGCCATGCTGCTCTACAAGGGAAGAAATCTGAAACACCAACACAAATCGTTAATAGAAAATTACACATGCGTAATTAAAATGCCTGACCCGAACTTCAATTTCGCATCCCACATCACAAATTAACGACAAAAGTTCCTGTAGACGTATGTTTGATGGCGTGTTGTTTTCGAGATACAGGGTGGTATGAGTTTATTAAAGAAAATCAAGTTTATTTTTGTCTTTTAAAAAAGATTGCTGTACATGTCTAGTTTAAAAAAAAAATGTTTGTCAATGGCAACTTTTTTGTACGAAACAACTTCTCTGCAGACTAAAATCCCGTACAACATTTAATCACACCCCCAATATCTTGTAAACTTGTTATATCATCTCATCCATATCAAGTAACAAAGTAAAACAAATAATTTTATATAATGGTAAAACGTAAAAAATACTTAAATATGGTTAATTTTTAAAAATTACTGGTTGTGAAACGCTTTAAAAAATGTATATCAGCAATGCAAAAAATGGGTTATTAAAAACGAATATTTAAATTATTACTTTTGAAATAAACTTCAATACTTAAGCACCAATCAGAGAAAATGGCGAATGCGCCGCGATCAATATTAATTGCAGGGAAAATCAAAAATTGTTCTTGATAAATGCTTCACTGAAGCAGTAAAATAAAATTTAAGTACAGAACGATCGTTTCATACCGTGGTTTCACGTCTAAGGAAATTCCAGAGAGGTTAAAATCATACAAAAATGACCACATGGATCCTTTTCATTGAAAGTCAAATACAGTACACAGTTGTTTTTTTTTTTTCATTAACGCCTTCATACAAAATTTTCTACTAATACAAAAACGTTAACACCTTATTCAATTTCCTCTGATTTATTTCATAAAATCCATAAACCTCTAAGTACTAGAAGCCGATAGGTATCTATTCGCGATAAATCAAATTTTACGTAGAGATAAATCACAAGAGGCGGATACTTCTGAGAGTTGTATTTTTCCTTTTTTATTGCAACTTTGTCAGTAACGTTCCTCTAAGGACTTGAGAAACAAAAATAAAAGATTCCTGAGACTGGCACTGTTTCAAATTGAATTATATTCTAGTTAGACCAAATTGTGTTGGCGTTTTCTATTGTATTTGGCCCGAGACTACCAAAAGTATCTTCAGGTCAATATTTATCTTCCAAATGAAATAAATTATGTACAAAATAAGGAAACAATTTGTAAATGTAATGTTTTGAAACAGATTTGTAATTTGCTATTATAGTAAGTTAATAGGTGGTGAAAAAGATAATTATAATAAAAATATATAAATAAATAAAGAAATAAAAAGTTTCACAGGACAAAAATGTGATAACATTATATTGCAAGATTAGTGTGAGCAAAATCTATTAGAATGCTTTTAGAATTGCCACAGCTTTTCATACATTACAAAAATTAAGGGATATTACCAGTCGCAAATTTTTTTTGTGAAAGAGCTGTAACTTAGAGGGGAAAAATGATCGTAGAGAGAATTAAAAAAAGGAAACTGATGATTCAATTTTCTAGTTTTTGGATCTGCAGTTTAAAATTTTTTAGCATCAGCAGTTTTTGAGTAACTAATCATAAGAAAACCAACGAAAAAAGATTTTCCAAATTTTTGCTCGTCCTTAAAAAGGTCTATGGACTTTAATATTTTTTTTTTTGGTAATTTCGCCATAAAGCATTCAACTACTTGGAAAATGATCTTACAGAAAATCTAAGTGAAAAATGGTTGGAAAACAAGTAAAAATTGCATAATTAGGGATATTTGAATAGCTTGGCATAGCTTTGCAAATAATAAGATACCTATTCCTTTTAGAAAAAAAAAAAAAATTGTGACCAGTTTTTTTATCTCTACTTAAAATCTGAAATATGCAAATTATTACATAGAAAGTTGATAAAATATCCTGAACATAAAACCTTAAAAACGTTGATATTGGACAGATGCAATATACATTTTTCGTGCTATTTATTTGATTATTTTTATTAACTCACTACTAAAAATTTGTCCACCTATGTAACATCCCTGCTTATATAATATTTAGGGCATACAATAAAGTCTCTGAATATAAGGAGATATAGCATTGAAAAGAAGGAGCACTCCTCTAACGGTGTAACGGTGTGGCAAAAGGCACTGGTAGCATAAAATTTCAAATCAAAGGATCAGAAGAAACCACGAACGAGCTATTGTTCTCAAAATCAGGTTTCTATCTATTGTGTGGGAATTACAATTTTTTTCAATAGAAATACTGCCACGGTACCTTTCAAGAGGTTTGTAATCGATAAAAGTTTCATTATAGAAATTTTTCATTTATGATATCAAACCAAGATCTGCCTCATACTGACATTTTTTATGTATGATAAAATATGAAATATTAATGTAAACATAAAATTCTTTGCAAATTTAAGTGTCATTAATCTATACTTTTACCAACTACTTGTAAAATTTGTAAGAAAATTGTTCTAGTATTTAATTCATATATTATTATTATCTGTCCATAGAGAACCATAGACCACCTAGACTGGCTGTATCTAATTCCAATGCACGGGTACCAGTGAATGCAAATTGCGGGGAAGTGACCGCGCATACTTTGAACAGGTCGGGATTAAGCAATATTTTTACACTTATGACAAAAATTCATTTTTCAAACTTGGAATTCAAAAAATAATATATTTTAATGTCTTGCTTATATTAAATAAACCTACAAAATTATTTAAATATGTTTATTGTCCTTTAAGTAATATTAGTTTATTTAATATTTTTCTTTTCGTAGATTTTACTGAAATAAATATTTTGACTTCATGATTTATTCTCATATTAATACACTATTCACATATAGCCCTTACAATTCTATTAAATGATTACAATTGTTAGGGAAATCGTCAAATTGATGTTGCATGCAAACTCTCAAACATGTTCATATTCAAAAAGATTTTTAATACATGATACCACAATTTAATTTTTCTGTAACTTGGGTGTACTATTTTTACTAGTTATTAAAAAAAATTATTATTTTTTCTGTTTCTTAAATTGTCATTTTTCTTTTTCAAATGACGTTTATTTTCTGCGTGTTATCTTTTTTTTTGTTTTTATTTTTTGGAAATGAAGGAGAGCCGCCTGACTTCATATTTTAGTTTCATCTTTCTTGGGCTATCATCACGAAAATATTTATATAATCTTTTCATTATCCGTGATATTCAAAGTTGACATCGAAGATGTACTACTTAGGTCAGAATATGATGACTGCGACGTGGTAGGTTGGCTGATAGGATACGTAAATGAATCTGAAGATTGGGACTGTTCATGTTCATAAAAAACTATTAGTGAACTATCTAGAGAACTATCTGATTAATTGCTACAAATATAGCACTCTGTAGTAAGAAATACGCAAATTTAAATTGGATTTTATACATTAACAGGGTTTTTATGCATAAAAAAATTGAAATAATATTACGTTGTGTAGAACTAAGCGTTTAGCTGTACTATTTCAAGTTTTTGTATATTTTCCTTCTACAACGAATTATTTCGTTGCATGTTAAAATTATTCCTAAAAATCCATATCGTGTTTTCTATATTTTATGTAAACATAATGTGACGTCAGTGTAACCAATCATCTGTGTAGTTTTACATAAACATTTTACGTTGTTTAGAAAATTCCACATTGTGTACTCACGACACTTTCGAGAAAAATATGACCTTCATGTTACACGATATCGAAACAATACTTCAGACTATCAAATAAAACTTAAGTGTTGTGGTATTCGTCGTCATTTGGCTTATTGCCAACTCGTGCAGAAACAAACACTGCAACTTTTAAAACATCGATAAAGGTCCAATGACATTAAATTATTAGCCTAGTTTTCAGATGACAGTTATATTCCATTAAAGTAAATTGGTGCCATAACGGACCGTAATTAATGATCGCACTTGCAAATATAACACCCATTCAAATCAATATTTGTAGAGTTCAAGACAGACAAAAATAGCAACTTTTCGCACTAAGCGGTAGCCTATAAATTACAAATACCAATTTCTCATTTTGTCGACAATACTTTTTAAAATTGTATCATTTATGTAGATACCTATCTGCCATAAAACTAAAAATTACTTAATTGTGAGTTACGAAGCGCGCAAATTTAAATTGGGTGTAACTAATAAAAAAAATTATTAAAACATGACGGCAAACTGAAACCGTTTTAACCAGACAGCACTATCAAAGTTCGGTATAGGCCTCTAGACTACAGACTGCAAAAATTTCTGGGAATAGGTGATGGAGTGACATATTTCTTATTTTAAAAGATTTTGAAAATATGCAGTTTTCGAAAAAGTTAGCATTGCATATTTTTCCAATTAAGAAAACTTTCGAGCAACTTCTTCGCATAATTAATACAAGGATGATAATTTAGTAGAATTTATACTAACAGCAACATTCAACGAACCATCACAGTAGAGCATCTAAGAATAAGAAAAAAGTAGAAAATCTGGCGGCAACCTAAACAAGCAATTTCTTAAGGAAGCAAAGTATTAATACCATCTACAACACCTCAGGGGAGATATAGAAATCCAGAAGAATCGAAATAATATCAAACAAGACTACCTGAAATTAGGAAACAATTAATACCTAAAAATCAAGGACTGGTACGGTATATGCTTAGGATTTCAAATCAAGGACCTGGATGGATCAGCAGTACTCACAACGTACATCAGTACCAGTCAGAGGATTTAATATCCAACATCTAAGTTTGTTCTGAAGAAAGATTTCTGAAGAAGTCTTTGGAAAAATCAAGTCGAAAGCGATGACATGGCAACCAGCCTAGAAATTGTTCAAATGTATAATGTTGTTTATAATCATAATCAAGACACATTTGATAATAAGTAAATCGCAAATATCAGAGAATTGAAACTGTAACCCCTACAATGTCTATATCGGTGAAAAGATAATTTCATTTTCTATAAAATGGTGCAGAAACATACAGAGTGTTCCATTTGAATGTACATAGTTTTGTCGGTTTTAAGTTTTCAAAATGTAAAGTGAAAAATGGGACACAGTATAATTTTCTTCAGGCAATTTTGATAGGGGAAGATAATGCATCTTATGTTCTTTTTGTATTCCGAAAAGCAACTGAAAGCTTCCAGAACGAAGAAAGATATAAGGAATTTTCGAAACGCTTGCATCTGTCAAAATTTTTATAAAATGTCGATTATCTCGAAAACGGTTAGATTTAGATACAGGAAAGCTTTAACAATTTTGACTTATTTTTAATTTATCTTGTCGATAATGCAATAATATATAGGATGTTCCATTTAAAATAACGAAGTTGATGCATATTTTTCATTGAAGAGAACATATCTGGTAACCCCCGTAAACATAATTTCAAAGTCATATTGTCTTTGGTTCCTCTGAAACGTTTAATAGGCCACTTACCATGAAGAACCCTGTATACTTAATTATTTAATTTCTAATGAATACTTGTCAACAAAAGCATTTCAGTACGTTATTTCAGCGCGTCACAATACATAACAAAGGATATTAAATTTTTCAATTGATTACAGAGAACGTCTGAAATTGTTAGAACGTAGGACAGAGCAGCAGGTGGTAAATCTACCTCGGCAAAATTGTGTCTCTCATATTTATCAAAACTACAGCCACGAATGAGTAGCTTTGAGTTAAAAACGTTTTAACTGTAATATATATGAAAAGAAAACTCTTCCAATAGAACCGATTTTTTGAGGAATTGTAATACATGTCTCATAAATTTTCATATATGAACGTTCAGGAATGGGTTATAAGATTCTAATTGATTTTGTTATCGAAAACTAAAAAGACAGCAGAACAAAGTTGTTATAAATTAAAGCTTACAATTTTATCTAGCAAGTATAATTTACATTTTACATTTTGTAAATTTTTTATCAACTCTTATACTTTATTATAATTAGAGGTATCAAATTAATTCTAAAAAGTTTCATAAATTATTATCGTTAAATGAAATTGTATGCACCTTTTAATACCAAATATCTAGGTATGCTACATAAGAACTCCACAGACAACCTTAAACCTATCGAGGAATTTAGTAGCACCGTTTTGGACGCCTTCAAATTGCAGAATGTCTTCCTTCAGGTTAGGAGACCAAATAATTACAGCAAACTCAAAACGCGGAGGAATATAGGTATGTATTATAAATCTTTAGAAAAGTAACCGGAAAGATCTGCGAATCATATAACATTTGGATATATGAGCACTCCACAATAATGAATCTGTGATGGTAACCTCATTATTCAGATCGCTGTGACACAGTATAGAGGTTATGGCCTTCAATTGGTCAATTTAATGTAGGGTTGTCTTTGAACATATGCATCACATTATTTACAGTAATTAAATACCAAATACCAAGGTAAATAAGATCAAAGTCATTTTATGAAGTCAAAGAAGGTGATGAGAAGAGCTTCAAGTAGTCAGCATAGGATAGCAATCCAGACGAACAGTTCTTTGTAAGGTACGATACATAAACTAGAAATAAGATAGGACCCGTCACTGAGCCCCGTTTGACAGAGTGACAATCGCCAACCCGCACTGTAAATTGTCTTGTATGTATTCCAGGTTACACAACAATTTACGTACTGGTACTTTATGTAACGGCTGAGCAGATTTGTCTCATATAAATTCATACTGTCTACCTAACCTTTTCATATGTTTATAAGACAGTAAGTTGGAAGGTAAAGACAATCGGACACCTAATGCGTTTAACAAGATACCGCTTATGATTAATAATCTTAACTTACTGTATCAACTTGTTACCGAAATGTTACCGACCGCTTCTTAATACCTTGAGCCTTGCTAGTTTATAGGCTATTAAGCCAAACATAATGTAAGGAGCAAGAGACAGCCAAAGTTTCAATTTTGATGAATTGAATATAGACGTGATAGACGTAATTTATAGCCCATTTTGCATTTTCACAAATTATGAACCAAAGTATTTATAACGGCCTTTGTGCTTCGAAATTCAATTTGCACATTAATCACGGTGATAAATTGTATTTTAAAACGAACTCTTCACTTTTTGCAGCATTCTGCATCTGGCGCTTCAGACTTTAATGAATGTCCTGAAACTGGAGGCGGGAGGCGCTATCTATAACCGATTGCACACTGGAATTTATTAAACTATTCTAACAGCGTCTCGCCGGTTGATCCTGTATTAATAATTATCTGATCGACAACCTATTCAGGAATCCGCCGTTGAAGTTTCAATGGAGCATAAATTAGTTGCTGGCACACAAGAATTGAACGAAGTGATGAAATAACGCCTTTCTATTGACATATTCTTTAACTTCCTATACATATAGATACTTTACCTACAACACAAAAAATTTACAGAGGCGAATACTTTTTAACATCAATGCAAATATTAATGAAATATATCTACTTAAATGATTTAAAATACAAACAAAATATTGTATCCTCACACTAACTGCTTGTGCACATTGGTTTAAAAATATTTTTAGAAAACTATCAGCGGAAAGCGATTTCTAGCCGCGACAAGAGCAAAAATATATTTAGTCAATAACGTCGAGTATAGGAAATTGCTGAACCGATATTAGCTATTAGTGAACAAGTGTACTCGACAAACATATAATGGCGCCTTTTAGAAGAGGCAGTTTGTTAAAACGTCCATCTCCTTTTTATGTTTGACCGCATGCTTCTGATAAAAGTTTAAAGAGACTCATGTACGATCAACTATTCAACCCACATCATTTAGATATTGTGAAACTAGAAGCTAGCCTTTTCATTCTTTTAGAATTTAGAATCATTTAAAATCTGCAAATAGAAATGTTTAAAGACAGTTTATAGGAAATATACTCTAATTAAATTTATAAAAAAACATTGAATGAGTTTGTTTATTTTTAATAAAATACCTAGTTTCTTTAATCAATAAAATTGATACCGAACGAAAGTGATATTTGATGTCTGACATTTTCAATATTTTGACAATCGTGCTTGTTGCTTGTCGCAAGTATTTTGTACCACTATTTCGATAGTTTTCCGCGAGGTTTCTCTCTTTGCTCTAAGTCTAAATCCATTAAATTTTTGCACGAATTTAGAACAAAACGAGAACGTAAACTCTTACCAGATTATCTTGAGGAGAAAATCTTTATTTTTACTATTCATCAAATTGTAATAAAATTCCCCAATACTATAACGCGACGCGTTTTAAAATCGTTTAATGTTCCACCTATGAAATATATAAAATTGTTTTGTTCATTTGTAACACACTTATAGGATGATTGTTACGTTTAGTTTTCCTTTTAGAATAACATAGAAATAAATAAAGTAAGCAAATTATTTAATTACAATATTTTTGAAATCTCAACAATGAAAATAAACTATCGCTAAAAGTATCGACGATATTTAGCTCGAATTATTTATATGCGTTTCTATATTGTTTCCAGTGTGTTCGTCTAGTTTTATAAATCAAACTTTTCATGTAACCCTGTGGATAAAAATCACGCAGATTTTAGATTGGCGGACTTAGGTTCCATAATACTGACCCATTATGTGGCCTACTTAGCTGTTAGTTATTTAAATATGTAGTATTAACATTCACCATATTAATATATTCGTTCTATTGTAAACATGGGTCAAGTTAAACACAAAAATGTAACATATACATACAAACTGAAATCACTACTGCGATAAAAAGCCAATCGTAACTTTCCCCATAAGACAAAAATGTTCCTTCCTTCCTTTCCTTAAATTTTCCTTCTTCCAAATACAAAATGCAATATTTTTCCACAGGTTCAAGTTATTGCAGATCAGATCGTTTCAGCTGTTTTTAACATTTCGAAAAATGTTACTGGACAATGTGCTTACTTTGTTGAGCTCTAATGGTTAAAAGAACAGTTGCAATTTAAAGAAACACCCTGTACTTATATATAAGTTAATAATTACTGAACTAATACTTATAAACAAACTTTATTTTCAGTGTAAACTCATTCTTCGTTGTTTTATAATTATTCATAAAACATAATTCATACTGCAAAGAATCTGTTCATTTTTAGGCCTGAAAAGTCGAGATTTTATACAATATTAATAAATAATACTGATAAATTAACAATGAAATTCAGATGCAGATCAATATGCATGTTAAACTACAAAGATCATGAAAATTTTAACGCATTTTGTGATAAATTATACAACCACTTATCTTTTTTATTTTTGCTGGTAATTCAAGCAAAATGAAATAAATATTACTTTCAAAATATTAAATCTAACTTTGCTACTTTTTGTTGTGCATATTAAATCCTCAAACTAAAATTCAGCTAATAAGAAAACCGCTTATCCTTCTACATAGTTTCTTAATTGCATCTCGTGGCTTACTACAGCTGTTTCAAAAACTTAAGCCTGGAAGCACTCAACTATTGCATCCGCTTCTCTTAGTTAATAGTTTTCCCAAGAAAACTTTTCTCCAAGCGGTTTTAACTTTATAAAAATTTCAGCAACTTTTCACATGACCCAAAAACTAGTGTGTTATCATAAAAACCTGATTGTGATATAAAAAAATGGTATTAATAGATTATGTTTATACCATGAATTTGATAATAAAGATACAAGATCAAGTACATATTTATTTCTTAATACAAATTACTAATCTTAACAATCTATTGTAAAATTATTGGTAAGTATAAAAGTATACACCAGTGATTTAAGTGAGATGTGAATATATGAAAAAAGCAATATAAAAGACAAAAGATATTAAGGGATTGATGCCAATGTGAAAAAAAGTCATAGTTAGATAAAAACTGAAGATCCAAATGCAATTAACCTAATATAGCGTTTTAGGTAAAAATATAATTCATATTCATAAAATGCCGAAAACTCATATTTGTAAATTTTTCATTATCCTTACATTATCCTTACCTTACCCTTACAAAGGAAAAAAATAAACAGAAAAAAATTTGTTTTAAAACCGTTTAAAATCAGTATTTTGGTACTAAGGCTTTGCTTCGATATGAGTTATTGTACCTATTATCCTGTATCTATTAATCCTGAGGGAAACATTCGTCCCTGGGATTAAAGAGCAACCATGTATTTTAGCAAAATTTTTCATACTAAAGGATCTAGATTTACACTTCCCAAGAGATAAAAAAATATCGAAAGTATGTTTACCAAGGTGGCTATGGAAAAATAAATCCCGCGCATTTGTTTTAGAATCTGTGTAAATACGAGTCATCAACAGCCAAATATATGAAACAAAGTTGATAGTGATTATACAATTAGTTAAGAAAAACCACCATGAACAGATCATCAGCTGCTATATCTTCATAAGAGGACAGAATTGGGGCTTAGTTTATTTGACCTTAAATTTCATTAGTTGCAGTGACCAGAGTTCATCTGATTAGGATTATATCATACTCACAGGGATATAATAATACATATCTAATCAAGTAATTACAGATGTTAATGGTGAGTGACAAAAAAACCGCTCGTGTTAAGTGCTGGTAAGTAACCCGTACGGAACATCAATAAATTCATTCATAATTACCTTTCCATTCATTGTTCGGCTAGACAAACATGATCTAGACAGACTCATCGTTGCACTTTTATTACACTTGGTCCAAACTGTCGGTTAATGTCCCCTCGGTATAGAAACACCAATCACTTAACAACAATTACTATCGGTAACATATCAACAAACTTTAAAAAATAGATAACTAAGCCTATTTATTATCATTCTTTGCATTATATCGAACAAGGAATTCTTTGAGGGTTTCAGCTAATCTAATTCTATATTGAGAAGCTCTATATGTGATATGTCTACGGTAAACAGATCTAAGGGGTCTCTGGATAACGAATTAACAACTATTTTAAAGAGTATCACACAGTTTAGGTACGAATTCTAACTTAATCCACATCTAGGTTTGATGATTATGTTAATTCTTAAGTATTAAGCTCACTCTGTTAGACTAATTTAATAACAACCTCTGATAGTCTAGATTACAAGTTCTCCATTAATCTGAGTTCTTAACGTATACGGATATACCTGTAAAATTATATATTTGCTACGGGAATAAACTTTGAACAGTTTTAACACTTCGGTTTATTACTATTTGTTTTTATAGTCGCATATTATTGTACTATTGTAGTTATTTGCACGTTACGCGTCGGAACGAAGCAAGTTTAACAGGTGTATGACTCGCGTTTCGACTCAATGAACTATTTTATACGTTAAACGGACAACTGATCAACAATTAAGCGCGGATAGTTGAAGAGGGTCTTATTGCGTTTCTCCTTTTTTCTTTATTTTTGATTATTGTTTTGTTGTTAGAAATGAGCGATTGAGTGGAAGAACGGGCGAATGTAGACCGCAGTACACGGTGGGTCCGGGAAGACTGTTCACCGCAGTGGCACTCCAGGCCGGGACATCAGAATCCTATTGATCAACGGCGCTTCGCGCCAAGAACTCGCGCAAACTCGTCATCCAGTTATTATCCCGCTCGTAGGGGCACATTCTGCAGGACGGTCCGTACTTACCTAGCGCGAGATCCCTGCTAATTACCGAGCCTATGCCACTTGTTCGATTATTCCACTCCGATCGCGTGGGTGTTGACTTTGCGATGGTGGATCCTACGTATCCACTCGAATTCAATGCGAATCCTGAATCCTTTTACACCTGCCCGGAAAGCGATACCCTCAATATTACGCACAACGAAATTGCAATTTTAGAACGATAAGGACTACACAGACCCACACAAAAAAGAAAAATGGTCTGTTCCAAAGACTGGACCTATGTATCCTTACTTATTTCGACGCGCTGAATCCGAATCCAGTCCTGAAATACAAAAAATATGGTTTCAAAACTAGAGGAAGTCCAACTTCATCTTTCACCCCTGATTCTTATGTCTATGGAATTGTAGAGACAGAAAGAATCACTGCGAACAGAAAGTATGGGGTACTAGGCGGTATCTGTTTTGGTTTGGGTGAATCCTATATCCACGAAGATTTTTGGCTTTTTGGCTAAAAAAAACGTGGGCTTGACTTTTGGCGGCACAATATGTTAATAAAATTCGAAAAATGTTATATTTTTCTTCCTATTTAATTATGTATTTTATCAAGAGTCGATTTTAGGCGAAAATGGAAAATGGAAAATGGAAGAGGAAAAATTTTTTTTACAAAACATGACTAGTTACAAATCGAATGAATCATGATTATTATGTAAAAAATCGAAAAAATCGCAATAATGGGGTTAAAAAACAATACTTTTTAGGGAATTTTTTGGGGTATTTAAATTGGGTAGAGGACCTTTCTCCTTGGCTCAAGAAAACTTCATGTTATGTAGAATATTCACACCAAATTTCATCAAAATCGGTTCCATAGATTTTGCATAATAATTTTGCAATCTAGATTTTGAAAAAAAATTTGCAAATTTTCAAAATTTTGCACAGCAAAAACCAAGGCCTTAGATACTTGAAAATTTAATAGCATATAGAAGGGCTCTCAAGCTTTCAAACTTTTTTTGAAAAATTCGAATCCGTCAATATCCGTCAATTAGGAGAGCTCTGGCGCTTGTTAAAAACATTGGTCGAATTTTTGTACTTATAAACAATTAGAATAACTTTGTGAATATTCAATCAAATCAAATTTTTAAAGCAGGTTTTAAAAGTTCTTGGAAAGACGCTTCTTTAAAAAAAAACAGATCGATTGATCAATTAGTTACGTAGTTATAGACGATCAAAGTTAACTGTCATTTACACTAAATGTACTGGGACATCCGGGCTAATTTCCAGAACTTGCCAGATTTCTGCAGTAGCTATTAAAACAATATTTTTTTAAATGGCAACACCGGAAAAAAAATATTAGTAAATTATTCTTAATCAAGTTATTTCCTACAACTTTGCATTTGGAAGTACTAGTCTATTACTTAAAAAAAAAAGTTGGCCTGTCAGGTTTTAAAAAAATAACACTGTATATATAGGCTGTAGAGATTCTTTTCCTAATGGTATATAGGTGTATCTGTGTTTTTCAAGGTCGTATTTTTCGAATACGAAATAATATATTGAAATGAAAGAAAGATTCTAATATTAATTTTTTTGTGATTAAGTAAGTATAATTCAAATATTATTTATTGTTTAAAATATAAGCAAATGAGAAATTAACTCATTATATTACTAATTTTCATCATATTTTGAAAATAATTGTTGTTTAAACAATTTCAAAATATTTAAATAAATTTGTTTTTGATCTTTGATAAACAGTATATAAGTTTATGCAGTTGATACAATAAAAAAATAAAGTTGATCAGTAAAGGAAGTTTCAAGATAAATAATTATCGGACTGTTGAAAGACCAATAATAATTATTAACGATAGGCATTTGAAAATATGCTAAAATTTAAAAAAATCATCAAAATCGGACCTCTACAAGGTGAGGTATTAAAAATTCTTAAGCGCCGATTCAATTTCGAGCAGGCCGAAGCAGCCGCGCTCTCTGCTTCCCCCACAACCACCACCGTAAGATTTTTTTGAATTTCTCGCTTGCATAAATAACTTTAAACACGGTTAACTTTGATCGGCTATAACTACGTAACTAATTGATCAATCGATCTGTTTTTTTTTTAAAGAAGCGTCTTTCCAAGAACTTTTAAAACCTGCTTTAAAAAATTTGATTTGATTGAATATTCACAAAGTTATTCTAATTGTTTATAAGTACAAAAATTCGACCAATGTTTAAACAAGCGCCAGAGCTCTCCTAATTGACGGATTCGAATTTTTCAAAAAAAGTTTGAAAGCTTGAGAGCCCTTCTATATGTGATTAAATTTTCAAGTATCTAAGGGCCTTGGTTTTTGCTGTGCAAAATTTTGAAAATTTGCAAATTTTTTTTCAAAATCTGGATTGCAAAATTATTATGCAAAATCTATCGAACCGATTTTGATGAAATTTGGTGTGATAATTCTACATAACATGAAGTTTTTTTGAGCCAAGTATAAAGGTCCTATACCCAATTTAAATACCCCAAAAAAATTCCCTAAAAAGTATTGTTTTTTAACCCCATTTTTGCGATTTTTTCGATTTTTACCATAATAATCATGATTCATTCGATTTGTAACTAGTCATGTTTTGTAAAAAATTTAATTACAAACATTTTTTTCCTCTTCCATTTTCGCCTAAAATCAACTCTTGAAAAGATACATAATTAAATAGGAATAAAAATATGACATTTTTCGAATTTTTTTAACATATTGTGCCGCCAAAAGTTAAGCCCACGTTTTTTTTATGCACATAGAAAAATTTTCATTTTTAGTGATATTTGAAAGCCAAAATGCCAAAAATCGTGGATATACGATTCACCCAAATATGGCTCTTTGAAACAGATACCGTCTGGACTATTAGTTGATACTTCAAATATTCTGCTTCCGCCTCTCCATATCAAACTTGGTATTATAAAACAGTTCGTTAAAGCTTTTGACAAAGATGGCGACTGTTTCCGGAAATACGTGCTGCTTGACTGAAAGGTGTTCCTAAATCCGTACCGTACCGATACTGAAAGAGCAGCATGGCTAAGTTACAAGAAAGTCACTCTAAATTTCTTGAGGAATCAGAAAAATGAGGATCACTGTGAATTTAGTTGAGGAATTGGAAAACTTCAAACAGTTGGGTTGCCTGATGAACTTGAAATTGCATTTCCTGGACTCTCATCTTGACTAGTTTCCGAAGAACATTGGAGACTACAAACAACAGTGTGGACGGTTTCACCAAGAAATAGAGCGTCGTTACCAGGGAAGGTGGGATGGTAATATGACGGCAGATTTCTGTTAGTTGTCCAAAAAAGAAAAAGAAATTCTTTATAAAAGAAGAGGAAGAGGACGTTAGGAGCGTCATTTCCTATTTGGGAACGATTTTCAAATCTTCGTACGCCCTCATATCTCTGCGGGCATCAAATGAAATTCTATCTATTTCTGGAAAGGAATTTCCCAGACTTTAGGGTTATTTTGAACGGTATAAAAATACTGGGAGGTAATAGAGTGATTCCGACTTCAGATTCGACTTCAATGGGTAAAATATAGACATGGCCCTGGAGTAACTTCCATTCTCTTTTTGCAATACTGTACCCCCCAAGAGGAATTTTCCGTATTTAAGGGTAGTTTTTCGGCGATTTAAAAAAAACTGGGGGAGGGTGATGGAGTAAATGGTGGATTATCTCACTGAATCTACGTATCCACTCGAATTCCATATGAATCCTTAATCCTTTAACACCTGCCTGAAAAGCGATACCCTCAATATTACGCACAACGAAATTGGAACCATAAATAAATAATTCCGGAAAGCAACGGCCTTCTGTTTCAAATGGAATTTTTCAATAAATTTCGAATGAACGCTCTTTGGCTATACCGATATTCGTATTTGCGCGTTACGTTCGCTCGCCCTTGAAACCAGAGAGGCACTTGAAATCGAGCAGTAACAATACATACACAAATACGGGATTATTTAAATCGTTAAAGTATTTTACCCAAGCTTCAGTCAGATCTTTTCTTGCAGCACAATTCTATTATACTTTGGTAAAACCTTCGATTCTATTGGGATGATATATAGGGTGTTAATAATATGTTACAAACTTAGTAGAGGAGGGAAATATGGCCCAAAATATACAGACAAATCTTAATCAAGATGGGTGGTAAATGGATGTTTCTGGAGATAAGCGTTTATTCATTTGTATATTTTTTCGTCACGTGTGTTACTCTAACACTGAATTAGCTGACATGCATTTCATACATGGTCATGTTAATGAAACTGTCAGAGAAGCGCTAGGTTTTTATTTGTAGACACATCCTAATTGCTAAAACCTTTCAATTCGTATTTTTGTAAGACTGAACCAAATATTGGTTGATACAGATTCATTTGGGAAACATACCCATGATTCCGGGAGACCAAGATCGGTGTCCACCCTTGCGGCAGAAGAGGCAATGTTAGCATAGGACCATGAGTTTGAGGAGAGGTAAGAATTAGAGGTTCTACTGTTTGGAGAATCCTCCACGAACAGCAGTACCATGTACAATGAATGCAGGCTCTTCTTTCTAATAATGAAGCCGAGTTCAGACGAATGGAGTTTTTAATTTCCACAAAATGTATTTGTACCACCACGAAAATCCTCATGCTACTATGAATTGGAGACATATGTACCTACTCACTGAACATTTGGATGGATATTTTGGGCAACAGATTCTTTTACCAAACCACTGGTGCCAGCGACCTAAACTTCCTGCAGAACACACTGGGTGCTCCATTAGAAGACTTTTCTTTGAACCAAAGGCAACAAATGTGGTTCCAGCATGATGGTGCTCCAGCGTACTTTACGACTGCTGTTAGAGAGCATTTACTTTTGGATGAATATTTGTTCATAAAACTTATACCTACCTAACAAGATGGTCACACTTTGTCCGATGAAGTTTTTGGCTTGTTGCTCAAATTTCCCACAAAACCCTTAACCTTGTAGGATACGTATCAGACAACTAGGTAAGTGGTTGATCCACACTCAACTATTAGTAGAAGTAGCACATTTGGTTTGTGAATCTTTGGAAGGCAATAAAGTTGGGGTATTCTGGAGTTATTTAGATCCTCGGAACACCATTTTCTTCTAAACATTTCGGTAATATATTTTGTTTTGATTAGGATTTTCTTTGTCGGAGGAAGTATGATGATTTCTTAATGTTTCTCACGGTATTTTGACAATCTGAACTTCTTTTCTAGTCAGATTTACTTTCACAGGTCTTAGATATTATGGTGAAATTTAGATCACATATGCTAAGTGAATGACAATCCGGTACTTGTTCAGACTCTTCCTTGATACGATTTGGAGGGGTCGTTTTTCAACTATACCACTACTTACTACAAATGATTTGCATCATCAAAATATGTTACAAAATGCATTTTTATCAGTAACAAATGTTTTCACTATTTTACCAATCATTGATTTACATTTATCTAAAAACTGTTTCATCAAATTTCATTAGTCCAAAAATTTGTTGGTTGTGGAATACATTACGTTTATTTCCTGTTTTTCTTTGATATGTTCTTCCAAACGCGTTAAATGTTTATCTGCAAAAAATGAAGTCTTATTTAAAAACTGACGCAGCGGCAGTTTTCTACAAAGTCAAGCTTTCAATTTATCTATACTGCGAAAGGATAGCAACTTGTAGGTCACTCTTACGTAAGAGCCTACTAAAGAAATAAGGACTTTGTCGCTATCTGCGGCAAGTAATTCATCATACTCTCCGACTAGAACATGCGACGTTTTTTTTTCTTCAACTACTCCCGGAAACAACGGGAAAATGTGTCACAACTGATCGAATAGAGTGATGTGCAATATTTTACTGCCTACCTCGCCCTCTTGTCTGCAATACTTCCTTGCTATTTCCGAGTGTTCATATCGCTCATCATCATTAGCCTAGATTAGATAACTGTATTTATCATAAACACGCATTCGCAACGGTTATAATGTTCACTTCTATGAAGTGGGTGGTAAAAATGGGATATTGTTTTACTGCTTAAAAACAAATTCCATGAAAATAATCTCGAAATGGCCGTTTGTTTATTGAATTCATAGAACCGTTCTCTTTAGAATTCAACAATTATTACTCCGTTTTATTTTTGTTACAACTTTTAAAACTGCAAATCATCCCTGACGTGGTTGAGCCCGGTTTTAGTGGGATTACAGACAAAACAATAAAATCTAAACATAAAAAAAGGTATAACGCCGCCGGATATCCTACATTTGCTTTTGCAAGCAAGAAAAGTCCAATAGAAACAGGAAGAAAAATATAAAGTTGACAAAGCAGAAAGCCTAATGATATACAAGTCTGTATGTGCGCTCAAGGGTAGGAAGCCGCGTAAAGTTAAAAAAATTCTGTGTTCTAAGAAAACGAGTAGATATAGCATACGGGGGCATATAAATATTTTTATAAACCTTAAGGATAATGAGCAGTAATAATTAATTTTTATAAAACCATTTGATGTAGACAATGCCCACCAGAATGGTACAAATATGGTTTTCCCCCAGCAGAGAAACAAAAAAGAGAGTGAGGTAAGAAATTTTATTCCGATAATACGAATTCGACAGCGACGTCATTGCCGAGAAGGAGGTCACGGGACAGGGATTGTATTAGGGAAAATTCACACCGAACTCCTAGCAAACACGATCATTATTTAGGGCCGCCGTCTGTGCAGAAGGGATTTACCATGGCATGAAAATTCATTAATCAAAAACAATTAATCAATATAACGACGACTAACTAAAATCGTGCCGAGAGGAAGGACGAAAACGGTATTACCAACCGTAAAATATGCAAATGTTATTAAAATTCCTTTAATTCATATTTCGTCATAAACCACCAATAAACTCTAGTCCCTAATAAAAAAAAACTGAAATACTGGAATACTGAAATATTTAATGTTTTTACGCGTTTCAATAATTAACAAAACTGCGAAATTTATTTTTTAATTAATTTTATCTAACTTCTAACAGAAGTAACCCTTCCGATTTGCTTTCCTCTTAGAATTCAATTCACGATGACATTACCTGATAATAGAACTTCTCAAAATAAGAAAAAAAAGTTTCCTTAAACAAAAAGAAATGGTCACTTTTTGCAGTGTTCAATTCGAAATTCTTAAAAATAGTTTTATGAACATATTCAAATCATCTAGAAGCGGATAAAACCCAGCCCAGGTAAAATTTTGCCCCATTTTCTTAGTGTGACATTTTGCACTTATTTAATACAAAAATCGTAAAATTTGAACTAGTTTACACAAAAAACGTCTTAATAGTCATAGCGAAATACCTACTTGTCAAAAATTGTATTTATTTATCTTTAGGCGTTTTAAGTTTTGATTATGGAAACTTTTTTCTTGTGTTGAGAAGTTCTGCCACCTCGCAGTTTGATTGCCTTCTTTCAAAGGGGTAATAGATAACGTAAAAATAAACAACTTTTATTAAAAAATCTGTAACCTAAAGTGTCACCTGTTCCAGAAAATTAATCAATAATTATTACGCGAAAGTTAGGCCGACCCTGCATCGCCCCATTTAATAAACTGATTAATTGTCTACAATACAGTAACCAAGTCAAATTCAGTGTGGTCATTTGCTCTCGTCGATTGTAGATCACACCTAAACGTGCTAGCTAATGAAACTTATATACAATAGTTTTCGAATGTTTAGAGTTAATTCATATTCCAACCTCCCATAGTTATTTCGTATTCCTGTCGGTATCATGTTCAGTAATCCAGCGGGAGAACTATTCTAATACGAAACGTATCCCAAAAGTAACTATCTGCGAACAAACTTAATGTATACACTTGAGAGCGAAACACATCGACTTACTTATCAGATAGTAAACTAAATCCTTCAGTAAGTTAATCCCAGACTCGTACCCAGCTCTGAGAAATACTCCCGAGAGGTTGTCGTGGAAATTAGACGCTCAAATGAACACTTACCTTAACGACTTGTGTCGTCAGTAGAGACAGTTACTAGTTAGACTGTTACATTACCAGAATAAATTAAATATTTAAAATAATAATAATAATAATAATAATGGGGTTCGTTAAGTAATCTAAGACGGCGTCGACCTTGATGCTTTACATGTGATAGTCTTAAACTGTCAATACATTTCTTGTCAATGACAAGTAAGCATTATGAGTAAAACACCTCAAGAAAAGGAAATAGTGGTACGCAAAAAAACACTCAGACACGGTCCAATTCCAGATATCAACTGATTTGCGTATTGCGGGCTGGACAGCTTAGTACCGCGTGTTATCTGCCGCGCCGTTGTCGCATTGCTCGATATGAATTTTATTTTAAATTTATTACAACGCTAATTATTTTTTAGAATTAAGCATAAAGAAGTTTAAAAAAATGAAAAACATTGTATTTATGGTATTCTATGCATATATTCCTTAATTAATCAAACTTTTGTACATTTGAAGATTTTGATAATTTTTTTCTCGGAAAAGGTTCAGTTTAGGATCCATGTCATATAAGGTTTTTTAATTACATACACGAACCACATTGTCTACTAATACTGTAAAAATTGGTATATTTGTACTTTAAGTTATCCCGAACAATTCACTGATTTTTTTTTCTCCTATGACAGTCTCTAATCAATGAAATAATTATAAAATGAATGAAACATGCTTGCAACGAGCATTCACGGGATCTATATGACAAAAAAGTTCGCTAAAATCGGCCAATAAATGAAAACGTCACAGGGGTAGAAACATTTATATTTGTGACATACATCTTGGGTATGTACAGTGAACGGTTGTCAAATTATGTGTTATACGTTAACTATTAACTATTAATTAATAATAAATTAATTAAAAGTTATTATTTAAGTTAATTAGTTAAAACATAATATACCTCGTAGGTAGCCATATTTAATTCTCGTTAAAAAAAATTAATGCTCAAACGATGTTAGAAAGGTAATGTAATCTATCTGATCCACACAATTTCAAACTAAACGCAGAAATAGCATTTCACATGTAGTACCGCGTAGCTATTACTCTTGTCATTTGATGTCGCTTCCACTTATGAAATTATGCTGCAGTGAAACGATTTAGAACCGTGTTATATGAAAGCAGTTAGCAATGAGAACCATTCTCCTATATTCTCACAGAATTATACGTTAACATAGATTAATTATCTACAGAATAGATTAAGTCAAATAGATCTTCAATATTAGATCAAAATTAATTTTGCTGCCTTAAACAAATGTAAGTCAGAGTAACAGGTACAGCCGAATATATTAATAATTTTTTATACAGTATGATGTGTACTAAACAGGTATACTGTCTTTTTAACATTTTTAAATTTCATAATCTCAAGCTAAATGATATGATCTTTA
Organism: Anoplophora glabripennis; assembly: GCF_000390285.2. NCBI lineage: Eukaryota > Metazoa > Arthropoda > Insecta > Coleoptera > Cerambycidae > Anoplophora > Anoplophora glabripennis. The sequence goes on from NW_019416774.1 coordinate 1,606,327, forward strand.
ATGTTTCTACCAAGTCTGGACTGAATGTCCTTCCATTCCCTTAAAATATTTTAAATAGTACACAAGTAAAATAAAAATTTACTGTTGATGTCTACAGGCTGTTATAAATTCGGTTCTCGCGACAGGGATCTCGGAAACGGTAAGAGCTACGAAGTATCTTAAATGGGGGCAAAGTTGCGTAATCAGTGGATCATTAGCCTCTAAAAAATCAAGGCAAACATGATTAATTTTCGAAATATTTGAAAAAAAAAACAAAGTTTGGAAATCTGTTTTTGTTTCATTTCAGCCTTGCTTGAGGTGATATTAAAAAAAGAAGAACACGAATACATTAAAGATGAATTTTTTGAGACAAAAAGTCTGAATCTGGTCCGGGCTGAGGCAGAACAGTATTGGAGGTCATGAAGGCTGTATATCCAAAAATGTATTCTAAGTCTCAAATTAACATTTATCTTAGTTAAAATAATTTTCACATATTCAATCAGAGGGTGGGTAAACTTATACGAGGCTCGATCAAAAAGTAACGAGAATTTTCAAAATGCGCGTGTTGTATATTGTATTGATTCTTTTCTGTGTGTTGAAGATTAAATAAATATTTTCTGAGAAAATTAACGATTCCTTTTACTTTTTGGTCAAAGCTCGTATTATTCTGTATAATATTATAAATTTTGCGAGCCGAAACATCTAAAAATTAATAAAATAACAAAAAAATTAATAAAAAAGTATTGACCAGCGAAATTGTTAGAAATGAGTCCTGTGGCATTATAGTTATATTTTTAAAATATATAGGCAATACACAATTAGAGTCAATTTTAGAATTACGACAGAATATTGATAAGAAAGCTCAAATTAACAGAAATTCTCTATTGGTCTCTATTTTTGCTAACAAGTCAAAAGAATATGTTCCCAATATTTTTCTGAAGAAAGTGTCTCAAAAACTGCAAAATTTTCGATGTTTTGCGTTACAAAATACAAATAAAACACCATGCCAAATGTCAAGTGACATACAAAAAATTGGAGGCGAGTTTTTTAGCAAAGTAAGCATCGCTCAAATAAGGAATCGTCAATTTTTTTTATATTCAGATATACAAATGCACAGGTAGTTTTCGCACAACTTTGTCAAAAGATAATATGTTTGTGAAAAAATAATAAAAACAAAAAGATGTAGGTAGATCGTTTACTTCCCACAATAATATACCTAACTTTATAAACTTCCAATTGAAGCAAAGCACAAGAAAATGTATACAACAACTTTATTCCGCTAGTCAAAGAATTGTACGGCGAAACAAAAGTTAAGTTCGCAACTCATCGATAAAAGTTTACCTTATACATTACCGTTGGCATTTTCATTAACTTTTCGTGCAAATTTGCTAATTCATTGTTCCGTAACTAATCTGATTTTTCCCTGAACTTGCCGCGATATCAGAAGCGCTACCTAAAATTTGCGTGATTTGATTTAGTCTGACAGCGAGCTTTTCTAATTAAGAATATTGGATTGTCTAATTCCGCTACGTGGCTATATTTCAACTAAATGGGGGAAATATATAGAAAACGAGATTACGAATGCCCCCAGCGAAATTCATCGGAGTTCTCGAATAAAATGGGCACTATTACTTATCCCAGCGGAAGTATATCAGGTGGCATGTACAGGAAAGAAATTTATGATTTGATTAAGAGGGAGCCCGCATATTTTGGTAACAGGTATTCTCGTAGGTGCAAGACTGCCTTTATTAATGGATATACAGAGCATTTATAAATGATTACGAGCCAACTGACCAGTAACTTTGCTTGGAACAGTAATTTTATGCAACATTTGCTCATCATTTCCGATGCACACAAGACACCTTCGAATCCAATTTTCGCGCATTCGCTGGAAAATTATCACGTATGGTAAACATTTTAAAAAAGCAAGGAGAAACACCTCGAGAAAAGGCAATAATGGTACGCAAAAAAACACTCCGACACGGTCAAATTCCAGATATCAACTGAATTGCTGCTTGCTGGACTACTTAGTACCTCGTGTTAACCGACGCGCCGTCACATCGCTCGATATAAATTTTATCGAATTTTTAAATTCAATATAACGCTAATAGTCCGGTGAAATTAGTCATAAAATAGTGGTCAAATAACGAAAATTCCGACAGAGCTAAATTTTGGTGGAGACCTTGGGTACACCATTAGAAATAAAGTGTCAAAAGTCCCCACCGATCCCATGTGTGCTAAACAAGTTATTCGGGGTCAAAGGTCAAAATTTGAGGTTTTTTGGATTTTTTTCGAAAACGGTAAGTTTTATCAAAAAAGTAGCCCGGACAAAAATTATAGATCTGAAAATTATCTACTATCTAAATGGTCGTTATACTTTTTTTTTTCTAAGAATCACCATTCCTGAGATATCGCGATTCTAAAAGTTGAAGGAGTCACGTTCTACATGATATGCATATACAGGGTGAGTCAGTTTTTTGTAGACAAACTTTAACAGGAGATAGAACACATGTTTTTAAAAAGAAATGTTCCTATAAACATATGTCGTAGAAGGCTTCGTTTCCGAGATACTGGGTGTTGAATATAATTTTTTTTGCTTGAATATTCATTATAACTTATAAACGAATGCTTAGATTTTTTTCATGCTTGGGAGATAATGCCTATTAATTAAGGGGCATAAAATAAGCGATAAAAATGTTCAAAAACTTGCATAGTGGTGGAGTGGAGGGGGTGCTCAACCCCTTTCTTAAACAGAACTACTACGCCAATGACTATTTTAAAAAAAAAACTGTTATTTTCATTATCTACATATAGTTTAACAAAAATAATGTCCATTCTTCTGTCTCGAAATTCCTGTGCGTTTCCGACTTATTTTAATTTTTAATGTTTGTTGTGGTACCTACTAATTAAGTAACTTATTTATTATTATCAATTATCGGCTAAATATTTAATTCTTTCAACGAAACCTACCTAAATATGGTTTGTTAAGGATTTTAAAAAGCCGAAATCTCTTATTCTTTATCTCTTTCCAATGTAGTCAAAATAAATATTTGTTATATCAAGCTATACTCAAATACAAGACTTTTATAAGTTGAAATCTGTTACATTACATACATACAATACATTATTGTGCAGTTGCCAAAAAGTTTTAAGAAGTTGTTAATTAAATATTGTTATAAATTCAAAAAATTTCTCCATAAACATTAACATCAATGTTCATTCAATTTTTTTTTTTTGTAATTTAGTTGCAGTACATTAGTATTTACGCAGCACATAATAAATAAGGATTGTTAAAATTAGTGTACTAAACAGATTTCAACTTATAAAAGTCTTGTATTTGAGTATGGCTTGATATAACAAATATTTATTTTGACTACATTGGAAAGAGATAAAGAATAAGAGATTTCGGCTTTTTAGAATCCTTAACAAACCATATTTCGGTAGGTTTCGTTGAAAGAATTAAATATTTAGCCGATAATTGATAATAAATAAATTAATTTAGTACCACATCAAACACTAAAAATCAAAATAACTCGAAAACGCACAGGAATTTCGAAACAGAAGAAGGGACATTATTTTTGTTAAACTATATGTAGATAATGAAAATAAGTTTTTTTTAAAAAATAGTCATTGGCGTAGAAGTTCTATTTAAGAAAGTTGTTGAGCACCCCCTCCACTCCGCCACTGTGCAAGTTTTTGAACATTTTTATCGCTTGTTTTATGCCCATTAATTAATAAGCATTATCCCCCAAACATGAAAAAAATTTAAGCATTCGTTTATAAGTTATGATGAATATTCGAGAAAAAAATATTATATTCAACACCCCGTATCTCGGAAACGAAGCCTTCTACGACATATGTTTATAGGAACTTTTTTTTTAAAATATGTGTTCTATCTCCTGGTAAAGTTTGTCTACATAAAACTGACTCACCCTGTATATGCCACGTATATACATAGTCAGGCACTTAATACAAGTAAAAATGCCTGTTTGTGTCTCTTGTATGTATGCCTATTCTGAGAATATACACTCAAAAGAAACTCAGTCCCTTAGTCAAATTGACGCAGATGTTCTTATAATTGAAACAGCAATAGAACAATTTAATGCAACAAATACAACTATTGTAGTTGGTGAAGATGTTGGCTTATTAATACTACTCACTGCAAGGACTCCAATTGATAAAATTATATACTTTTTAAAACCTGGAAAGGTTCAACAGCGAACAGAAATATATTCTGCAAAAAGTTTATNAATAACGAAAATTCCGACAGAGCTAAATTTTGGTGGAGACCTTGGGTACACCATTAGAAATAAAGTGTCAAAAGTCCCCACCGATCCCATGTGTGCTAAAAAAGTTATTCGGGGTCAAAGGTCAAAATTTGAGGTTATTTGGATTTTTTTCGAAAACGGTAAGTTTTATCAAAAAAGTAGCCCGGACAAAAATTATAGATCTGAAAATGATCTACTATCTAAATGGTTGTTATACTTTTTTTTTTCTAAGAATCACCATTCCTGAGATATCGCGATTCTAAAAGTTGAAGGAGTCACGTTCTACATTATATGCACATATATGCCACGTATATACATAGTCAGGCACTTAATACAAGTAAAAATGCCTGTTTGTGTCTCTTGTATGTATAAACTATACTATTCTGAGAATATACACTCAAAAAAAACTCAGTCCCTTAGTCAAATTGACGCAGATGTTCTTATAATTGAAACAGCAATAGAACAATTTAATGCAACAAATACAACTATTGTAGTTGGTGAAGATGTTGGCTTATTAATACTACTCACTGCAAGGACTCCAATTGATAAAATTATATACTTTTTAAAACCTGGAAAGGTTCAACAGCGAACAGAAATATATTCTGCAAAAAGTTTATCTGCTTATGTAAAATGCCAAAACCATATCTTATTTTTACATGCGATAACCGGCTGCGATACTACATCAGCAATGTTCAGAAGGGGTAAAACATCAGTATTAAAATTATTTGGAAAAAAAGATTTGATTGATTGCAGAAACTGATTCTTCACCTCAAACAATAATCACAAAAAGAATTCGCTTTCTCCTTGCTGTTAAGGAGCTCCAAAAAAATTGAATGTATAGATAAATGTAGATATTTAACTTCTGTAAAAAATACACGAAACAAGAAACTATCTTGTCTTCCTCCAACATCGGCTTCTGCTAATCAACACTTGTATGGAGTATACTATCAAGTTCAGACAAGGTTAGGCAATCAACTGAATGCAGAAGACTGAGGTTAGAAATTAAGAGATAATACTTTGGAACCGATTCAAATTTTACTTCCACCTGCTCTGGAAAAACTCCTAAACACTATTTTTTGCAATTGCGAAAAAGGTTGTAATGCTAAATGTGGCTGTAGAAGAGTAGGGTTACTGTGTTCTCCAGCGTGTAGTAATTGCCAAAGCCAGTCTTGCTCAAATGTCCAATTGAATACAACAGACGAAGATTCATGTGATTTCGATAAAGAGACAGCGGACTCATCTTCATTTGAACAATTTATGAACATCCAGCAAGAAGAAGAGGAAGAAGCAGAAGAAGAAATCGAAGAAGACACGACTGTTGAAGTCGACTTTGAAGAGTATGAATCAGATTAAAATATCAAAATAAGAACTACAGTTAAAGTCAATAACCAATATCAATATCAATAGTCATCATACCGTTAAAAGAGTATTGTCCCTGACAATTCCGTCATAACAGTTCGTGGAGTAGGCCTACCGGGGAAACCACGTTAAAAAAAACGCGCCAAAGTACACTACCTCACAGGTGGTGTGGAAATGTGTGCATATCATGGTGATGTGTGTGATGTGATGTGTGCATGAATGGTGATTCTTAAAAAAAAATTGTAAGGATCATTTTTGTAGATAATTTTAATATCTATAATTTTTGTGAGGGCTACTTTTTTGATAAAACTTACCGTTTTCGAAAAAAATCCAAAAAAATCAAATTTTGATCTTTGACCCCAAATAACTTTTTTAGCACACATGGGATCGATGGGGACTTTTGATACTTTATTTCTAATGGTGTACCCAAGGTCTCCACCAAAATTTAGCTCCGTCGGAATTTTCGTTATTTGAAATGTCTATTGTGACCGGGCTAAAAAAATTATATTTCTTGGTTACCAAGTCAATTAAAAAAAAATTGCCGGAGAGAAAATTAAAATCAAGGATTGATCGATCTTAAATGGTCATTCAAGACAGTGCCGCCCTGTATTTTACACGAATACAACCAGAGTACGGACCAAACAGAGCGATAGATTATATTATTCAAACCCTATCGCTTCCAATGGCAGGGGCTCGAGAGTTAAGAGCGTAAAATTCTCCATGGCACCGCTAAAAGTAATGGCTTCATATATAACCTAAAATGAATAAAATAGCGCGGTAGGGCGTAGTTATAAAATGTAAAGTGGAAATAAAAACAAAACTTCGTGCTGTCTCGCAAATTTGCCAGCAGATCGATGAGCTGGCGAGGGAAAAAGATGAAATGTCGAGTGGGAATAAGAGTAAAACGCTTTTAGTTAAATTAGAAGGAAGGGAACAGTTTTTCTCCGCCACATATCAAGATATGGTTGTTTTGTCAAATTAGCTGATAGAAAACGAATATACCGCAACTTTATTTCATCCAGGGTTTGCATTAAAGAAACTGGATGCTAGTATAAAATAAATATGGATTGGAAAAGAATTCTATAAACATATGTAATAATTAATCTTGTCGAAGGTAAATTATACAGTACGTCACCAAAGTGTTTTTATGGTAGGTAGATTTCAGTAGTAATAAGCATTTTTTATAATCGAAACTGTTAAAACTTATTGAGAACCTCTGGAAGACTTGTACTGTAAATGGCACAACGTAATTCTTTGCAGCAAACAGAAAAAATGCTATTTCAATTGTAAGTAATCATCAACATTACTATGAGGTGTGTATTAACAAGTGAGAATAAACATACTAAAATAGCCCATGAATACCGTAACAAATAGGAACCAAAATTCGTAAATGGAGGCAAAATTATCGGTAGAGTCAGCGGTTCCAAAAACTTTTCATCGCATCAATGTGGTAAGTCAGTAATTAAAAAAATATATTCTGTTTGCAAAAAATATTTGGCAATCGAATTGTACAAGTTTGTAAATATCTCTTATACACGACATTTCAGGACGTCAGATTAAAAACTCCGAGGGTGAGCAAATGAGGTCAAAAGTATTATGGGCCAAACTGAAAATATTCTTTTATTTGGAATATCTAAACCAATTGGCATTAAAAATAGTACTACATTATCATCAAAACGCCAGGTACGGACTAAGACAAACAGTTAATAATCGTCATTATTGTGAAATTCTTTAAGCAAACCATTTAGATCAAAACCTTATGGTGGGAAAAAATGTCAGAGTTTCTTCTGAAAAAGAGAACAATGTATATTTCGAAGCGTCGCAATTAGCCCGAACAGTTTTCTACCGTGATCGTCGTGGAAGAAGTATAGTGTTCTAATCGCGAGTTATGGCTGTGACTTTTGATAATAAAATACTCAAATGGCTACTGACTACAACAACTCGTTCATTTTAACAGTATGTAATATACTCTTTAGTGATACATAAATAATAATTGAATTCTGAATATTGTTTAAACATGTGAATAATATACCATAAATATATTTATCGCCAGCTTCGTTATTTTCGTTAAACAGCAATAAACTGCTGAAATGACAGATTAAAGCAGCTTATAATGGCCCAAAGGGATCGTAAACTAACAAGTGTCGCCCTAATATATGTTGGATTTGTTTTTCTCTGGTCGTGCGTAAAATATTATAGCACCACATGGTGGTAGAGAATAATTCAAATTAAATACCGAGGATCGCAAAAATGATTTATCCTATTTGTTTGTATATTTAGTTATTTATATTTAAACTATCAAGGTTGGATCACATTTTTTAGAGAATATAATATACAAAAACTGTAGAATACATTGTAAAATAATTGTGGACCGATTAATTTTTTTACTATAACTTTTGTATTTTAAAGTTATAAATTTACTCCAGAAGGGGTGGCATCCACCCCTAGGGTAAGAGCACACATCGGCACTATATAACTTTTGTTTCTTGGGCTATTCCCCAGCTACAGTTCAAATTTCACGTCAATGCATTCCATCCGAAAAAATTGGTAGCCAAAATGCTTCAATGATTGGACTATTAGAAAATTTTCCGGTTTTACTAACTATACTCGACAAGATTTTGTCATCAAATTGTCACAATGTATCAAGTTATCTCAAAAAGTCTATATATATAATACGGTACATATGAAAGTTTGAATATAAGAAAAATAGGTTCGCCGTATCGCAGAACGTTGGGAAAAATTGAAATGGTGGACTAGACTTAGTTTTTAGGTTAACATTATCATTTTTCTGTCAACATATTATAACGTCATAAACGTCATGTTAAATGTTTCTGTACAGAATTATAGTAGTTTTACCATTTCTTCACAGTCTACGATCCCAGCATAGAGATTTATCAGCATATTTGACCTTAAATGATTCCCAGTACTGGTTGAAGACTCAGATAGAGAAATCGTCATCCCACAACCCCTACTGTCTAATATGCTGCATGAACATAAAAGAGGGAAGCATGGGGAAAATATGCGGGAAACATACAATGTGTATTTACGACGACAGGCCAGGTCCAACGTGCAAGGGATACATTTCAATCCGATTCTCAAAAGACGAGATAACCGCAATAGTGGATATTCATAATACGATTCGTAATTGGGTGGCGATGGGCAGGGAGGTCAGGGGCGGCCCGGGTCCCCAGCCCAGGGCCTCCAACATGCGAATGGTTGAATGGGACGCAGAATTGGCACTTTTGGCAAATCGATGGGCCGCGCAGTGCGTGTTCGCTCATGATTTATGCAGGGACCTCGCCAAATACCCCGTGGGCCAGAACATCGCAAAGGGAAATTACGCTTTAAACAACGATCTCTCATTTATCGTGGATTGGTTCGATACCGTCGCGATGTTTGGCTTCGACGAAGTTGACAACTATCATTTAAAGTAAGTAGTTATGTTATTATTCCACCGTCGTCACCAAAAATAAAAATAATTACATAAATGGATATGCGCATATCCCCGATCGCTTAGTTTGTGAGACACATGATAAGTGTGCGCGTGTCCTAACCGGATTCAGTTCACTAAGGTAAATATTAACGAGCAAAAAACAGTAAAAATATCTCCTAATATTAATACCACAGAGTAACGCTAAACATAAAATAAAAAAAATACAGTTCAGCATCTGGTGTTAAAAAGTTAGTAAGTACACTAAAAAAATAGGTGTGAGTGAAGGTAATAAAGGTTCGGAGTGAATCCACTGAGTGAAATTATTGAGTGTATTTTCACTCAATAATGGGCATTTTGATCATTTTACTCATTTGTGATTGTATTTAAACTAAAACTGAGTAACTTCACTCAAATATAGGTACTCCTTAAATAAAATCTTCACGTAGAGGCGTATTTGGTGCACTTGTACCTGAATCACCCATCTTACCATCTTATTTAATTTGTCTATTAGATGTAATACTTATCCTGGTATATTAAAAAACTCTGTTTATAAACAAGGTGAAAGAAATAAAGTTGAAAATTATAGACCTCTAACAATTATCAATAATTTTTCTAAAGCTTATGAGTTTCTTCTTTACGATTTTATTTTTTCATTTGCAAAGAACCGAATAAATGAATATCAACATGGTTTTTTAAGGACAGATCCACCACCTCCAACTTTCTGTGTATAACTCAATATATCTCGGGTGTTTTTGATTCGAATTCGCAAGTAGATGTAATATACACCGATTTCACAAAGGCTTTTGATCGGCTTGATCATGGTGTTGACTAAATTAAATAGTTTCGGTTTCTCAAAGGACTTACTACACTTCTTTTTATCTTATTTATTAAATCGGCATGCATTTGTTGAATATCATGGTCAGCTGTCGAAAGAATTTGTAGCTACTTCTGGTGTACCCCAAGGATCGGTTCTTGGTCCTCTTTTCTTTAATATGTTCATTAATGATATTGTGGTTGGAACTGATGTTAATTGTTTATCATATGCTGATGACATGAAGCCCTATACTAGTATAAGTAGTGGAAATGACTGTTTAAATTTACAATCTACTTTAAATAAAATTGTTTTATGGTGCAATGTTAATAACTTACAGCTTAGTATTAAAAAGTGTTATGTCATGACCTTCTCTCTCAAACAGCAACCGATTGTATTTGATTACTATATTGATAATACTATTCTTAGCAGGCCACATACCATCCGTGATTTAGGTGTACTATTTGATAGTAAATTGTCTTTTTCGTACCATATTAATATGATTATGAATGCTAGGTTTTGTACCACGCTGCTCTAAGGATTTTAATGATTCCTCTACTTTTAAATTATTATATTCAGCTTTTGTTAGATCTAAATTAGAGTATTCTTACATTGTGTGGTCACCCTACTATAATATTTACATAACTAATATAGAAAGAGTTCATAGACGTTTCTTAAAGGCTGCAGTTTTTAGAGAGGATGGCAATTATCCACCTATTGGTATCCCTCAATGTGACCTTTTAAATAGATTTTCATTTCGCAGTTTAGAGGAACGTAGAACGATTGCGCAATTGATATTTTTATACAGTTACTACATAACGCAATTGGCTGTCCTTCTTTACTTTCATTGTTAAATTTTCATATACCTAGATTATCATCTCGTTTTTCTTCATTGTTTTATTTACGTACGTCAAGAATTAATATTCAAAAATACTCTCCTCTTTTTTCTCCTGTTTCAAAATCAGTTTGATATTTTTAATTGTAATATAGCCATAATTAAAAAAGTTAGATTTACCTGTAATTGGAATTTCTGTAGGGTAGTGTATTGTCTAAATAAATAAATGCGCGAAATGAATTAATTTCAACACTGTATATCCTAAATAATTATTTATGAGGGATTAATTTTTGCACTCAATAATTAAGTTTAAATCATATTAGAGAAAAAGTCAATTCTTAATTGGTTTTCCATACTCAGGATAGAGTCAAAAGTCGCTCAATTGATAGTTAGCAGGAACCGGATTTGAGTAAAACAATCTAAAATAAGATCCACTTCTGATTTGTGGAAGGGCGAAATGGGCGGTGACTATTAGACGCCTTCATTATAGCCATCTTTTTCTATCGCACGGATTTCTATGAATTACTTTATCGCTCTCACGCAACGGCCGATGAACCATGGGGACTTTCCGACCCTATATACACTATCTGGGAAGTCAGGAACGGACTTGCCACCACATTCGTTGGGCCAAAATTATGACAGGTGTCATTTTATAGAGCTGAGAACTGAATATTTAAATACTTTGGTAATTCCTCTTAATTTATTCGAAATCGACTAATTTTATCGAAACAAATATTGTGTCTTTTTTAAAGAGGAACGACCAAAGTATTTAAAAATTCAGTTTTCAGCTCAACAAAATGACACCTGTCAAAATTTTGGCCCAACAAGTGTGGTCGCAAGAGTTTTCACTTCAAAAGTTGCTAAAACTGTCATTTTTTTGCAGGGAAGTACAAAGTTATCCTGCCCCATCGCAGTACACGCAACTGATTTGGGCAGAGACTTACAAGGTGGGCTGCGCAAGGGTCGCCTTCCAACGATACGAAGGTTCAAATGTGTCCTACCGAGAGCACTTCGTGTGCAATTACGGCCCGTCCGGAAATATTCCGAATCAACCTGTATATAAAATAGGGGAACCCTGCTCGGAATGCCCGACTGAGACAGGCTGTAGCATAGAGTATCCCGGCTTGTGTACAGGTGAAATGTTATATGACATAAATTACAAAGCCCACAATAGGAAAATGCCCACGCCGAGGTTCGGACATTTCGAAACTTCCAGAGGATGTACTCACGGATCTGTTCTGCAATTATTATATTTATATTTGATGGTTTTGACTTTATATTAAGTATTTTACAATGTACCTAGATAAAATGTGTGTAAAGCTTTTAGCAATAGCTTAGTTTCTTATATACATGTATGTACATATATAAATATTTACAACAAACATAACCTATCATTTATAATATACATAGGAATTTTTTTGGACACTGATGACGCTTTTGAGTTAATAATTCATTTTTACATTTTTTTTTAAAGTCATTAGGCGTATTTTTCCCGAAGCTGTAATGTAATTTACTCCGAATTTTGTTGACTAATTTTGTTCCCCAGTAATATCGGCTTGCAAAACCGAAACTTGACAACAGTATAACTTTTGGCGTATGCTAAACACAAAATTGTCGTAAGTGACAGAGTGGAGATTTACGTGATTGAGTGGATAATTGTCATCAGTGGGAGAAGTATGTGGGAGAGGCAAGAAAATCAATACTAATAAACTGAACATTACATAAAACAGAGAACGCGGATATTGTCTGTAAGTTACTTGACGTATTTCAGGTCATCTGATTTTTTTTAGTTGCTTTACTATTTATTTGTTATTTTATTTTATCTAAAAACTCACTAAAAAGGAATAAGATATATGTATACACAGCCTTCATGAATGTTTCCAAGCCACTTGAAAAATCCCTAAATAATGGCGTCAGTAATATTAATGATTCGTTTACAATGAACAGTAACAAAACGTTACGCCTACGCTCGAGATAATACGACCGCTGAAAATAATAATATCATGAACAATTATGCCAATTACAGCCAGTGAAATATAATGATATGTTTTAACGTAACATTGAAGTGATTGTTTGGAATCGAAAACAAGATATACTAACGAAATATTAAATAAGCCATCTAAGGGATACAGATACAACAAGTACTGTTAAGGCAGAAGCCTGTTACGAAAGTGCAATATTAGTGAAGTATTTTTCACTTCAAGGAAGACAAGGGTAACATTTCTCTAGACGAGCAGCAAGAACAATGTACTCCAAAGATTTGTCATAACGTCACAAGTCAATAGTGACTATACAAAAATGCACTAGAAGATTAAGAACCAATATACAGGGTGTCGCATAACTCGATGGCCATAGCTTAATGTCGTATTCCTTGGGCAATTTTAAGTCCAAAACTCAATATTAAATTTAACAGTAAATAAATCTGCTAAAGAGCATGTTGGATAAAGTAATGTAATGTTTTATTAGTTACGAATTTTTTATTGCTAACAGAAATTTAATTAAAGGTTTGGTTGAAAATGTCCCCCAGCTGCCTCACAACACGTTCTTGCTCTTCTAACTGAAGACGTAGCTCTCTGAAGAGTATCTGAGCCATCTCGTGTGAATGCAGCTGCAGCCATATTTTGAATTAGCTCATTTCTGGTTTGTGGTTTACTTTAATACACTAGACTTTTCATGTGTCTCCAAAGATAATACTCAAGAGGCGTTAGGTCTGGCGACCTCGGAGGCCAGAGATCTGGACCTCCTCTTCTAATCCACCGGTTAGCAAAGTAGTTATTTAGATATTCTCTCACATTTACACCAAAGTGCGCCATCGTGCTGAACCCACATGTTAACTCTATTCTGAAGTGGAACATCCTCCATTAATCCTGGCAACACATTTTGTAAAAAATTTAAATAATACTCGGATGTTACTCGTTCTTGAAATGCGAATGGCCCAATAAGGTTATTAAGAACACCACATTAAATATTCACCGAAAAGCGATGTTGAAAATGCGTTTCCCTAATCTCCAAGTGCCCATGAATGTGAATTTTTGGTATTCGTAATTCCATCTCTATTAAACGTGGCTTCATCCGTAAACATAATTTATCTACAAAGCTGTGTGCAATCAACCAACGACAAAAGTCAACACGCGCTGCATAATCTGGTGGTTGTAAATGTTGAACAGATTGTATGTGAAATGGGTACAAACCAAAATTGTGTAATGTTCTCCAAACTTTCATTCGACTGACATGGCCTACTAGATTTATTTACTGTTAAATTGAATATTACCCATAACTCCTTAACTATTTAGTTTTGGACAAAGTGTATAAGGCACTTTCGACTTAAAATTGTCCAAGGAATACGACCTTAAGCTATGGCCATCGAGTCATGGGACACCCTGTGTATACACAACAATAAAAAATATCGGACAGAGGACTTAATCGCAAGTTTTAGATTTTCTTTCGAGGAAGAGAACGATATATCTCTAAAGACATTTCAAAATTGTTTAACCGCACAACAAGGATTTTTTTCTAAATAGAAAACAAATAAATGATAAAATGATGAGTATCTTCTACTTCTCCCTGTAAATGAATCTAAATGTAAAAGCACTGTTCAGGATTTTAATGTGACGCAAACTTTACGTTCCAGTTTAACTGAACCGCACAGTTTATTATATTAAACAACACTCATAAATATCTGTAGTGGCGCAGTTTACATTTATGACTTATCTGTCCAGGAAGGGATGTAGGTATACAATTTTCCGTACAGACCATTTTGCACGGGAACGCGATGGAATGATGGGATTACGATAATGAAGATTTATATAATACTGTCGGAACGGAAAATAACAGGTATGGTATATGGGGATGTAAGCCCCAGGTATTGAAAACTAGGTCATTCGTATATATACATCTGCAAATGTTGTGTGAAATAGGATACACGCCAATATGTACTTGAGAAATGGGGAATCGAAGGAATCAGACATGAGCGTAAATTTATGTCAAATGAGATAAAATTGTTATTAAAAGAATTAGCTCACGAGAACCATATAGCAGACAGTTGTTGGGGTTCAGAAAAAAATAACAAGCATTTTAAAATTCGCGCATATAATCAATTAAATAGTTATTAGACAAACAGTTTTTGGTTTGGTTCTAAAAAAAAAAAACAGTACAGTAATACAATTATAAACACGCTGGTACAAAAAAAGAAATAAACAAAGAAACATGTACCGAAATACATATACAGTCGTGTATGTTATCAAGAACTAAAAGTCAAATCTAAGATTATAGAACTGATAACTATGGTCAAATAAGATTGAAAAAGAAACAATAGATATCCGAAAAATCAAGTTTAGAAAATAAACGTGAAACAATTATCAACTACACCAGTTATAATGAAACAACTTCGTTGGCATTGTTTCTTTGACAGGAAACTTTTGCAATTACCGTCGGATAATAGTTGTCGTAAAAGGACCTTCAAAGCATCTAACTTCACTAATGATCTTGGGATGGTGGCCTTTTCACTTGTACCAAATTAAATTGCCTACTGAAATAATTACTTCATTAAGTACCTACATTCCACAGTAATCAGTTGCAATATTTAAAACAATTTTTTAGATAGTGGTTTAAAAAGATGCTATAATTTATTTTATCCATAATCACCTTATCATCGGACTTTTATTCACACATATGAACCATCTAAAGTGATACTTTATCCACTAGCGGAATAAAGTAACATTATTTCACTAGCAGAATAATGAAAAAATGATAAACCTATAATAAATCAAATTTAATGTATTTACGTATTAACATTAACATTTACATTTATAGTAATAGACATTTCGTTTTTGTTTTATCACATTTAACTTCCTTTCCGTTAATAACAACCCTTGTAGCATTGTTGCCATTATTTTCGGAACGCATAACATCTGCCTAAGTTTGCGAAGAATTTGCACAAGTTACGAATATCTCTTCCTTGGATTTTCCTTGCAATATCAAGTTTCCTTCTCAACATAACTTTCTGCTACAGAGAAGCTCTTCCATCCACCATGACGTTTGATGGTTATAAGATCAGCACCTTTATTGGCCAATAAAGTTGTTGAACAATGGCCAGTATATGCTTCTGAATTTGCGATATTCAAGAATGAAGCAACTATTGACAATACCTTCGCTAATGTATTGATTCCAACAGACTGAGAAGTATATTTTTGATTGAATAAAAAGAATTTGTCTTGTGTTAGCCGAATTGGGCGCAGAGAAATATATTTTATGCATATTTTTTCTATAATTGTAAATTTTCTTGAAATGCCCGTCTTGATGTCAGGTATTGAAACAAGTAAGTAACTGCCAACATCCTGTACGTCACTAATTTCAAATTTGTCAATTCGCAGCATTGACACGCACCAGATACCCCCATTATTAGTGCAACCTGAAATAATTCAAAGTTCACTATATATCTAACAAAATGTTAAAGGTAAAGAGATATTATCTTAATCATTAAATATTCTTTATCGGAAGCCTCAGTCAAAAATTCTTCAATATGTGGTATTTCCAATACTGCAGCTCTTTTTTTGCTTTGTATCCACTCGATTCACTCTTCAAATAAACAGTAATTGTTATATTTTCCAATATCTATATTTTTGTAGACCTTTATAGTAGCCTTCAACATCGAATACTTTGACCACATAGATGAAATTGCATATTTTTTCTTCAAATTTAAAAAATACGATAGCATGACTTCTTCATTTATAGTCATTGCTCTCCGTTTTTTTCCTCCATTCGTTAAATTCGGCGAACACTTTTTCGTAATGTTCCTGGATTTCGCTAGCAATAAATAGAAAATTGCTTCTTGAGCTTCTTCAAAAACAGCCACAGGAACACAATTACTTTCTTGCATTTTTACCAAATTCAGAAAGAACTGTTATTAAATAATTGATAATAAACAACGTACCATAGCAAGCACGTAGGCATGTATAACAAAAACTACCACGTTTCACTGAGTACTGGTACGAAATATCAAGTCGTGCGAATATTTTTTTATTAAATTCCAATAATTGCGACTACAAATATGATTGTGATGTGATTATTGATAAAACGTTGCATTGCATTCGTGTCTTAATTTCTTTTTAACCACTTAAGAATATTAATGCTACTTAAAACATTTATACAACAAATAACTATATATAGTGGCAAATGATGTAATAATTATTAATAATACGTATTAGTATTATAGAAACCTTATTTTAATTCTATCAAATAATTCATAAATAGCTATATTTCGCATAAGTTGCTTTGCAACAAACACCATATAAGTTATTTCGTGATCAGTTTGTTGTAGATTACCAAAATTAAAGTGTCCTAGAGAAAGTAACATTCAATGAAGGAATAATGAAATGCCATTAGTTGATTCTGTCAATATTTTCATATATTATGAATAATTTCATAGATATTTTCAGCAAAGCTGACGATTAATATGGAAAGTGGTTATGGAAATATGCCAATGCTACTATTTGGAATGGAATTTTTTACAAATACTTAAAGCATCAACTTAAACCTGTTCGTTTAATTCACCAAATCATACAGACGCATTTAACACCCACATAAATTCAGATGACACTAGAAAACACCAACTTCTAATGTGAAATTTTCGAAAGACCAATGCAAAGGAACCACCACCCTTAATTAATGCCACTCAAAGAAACGAACACAACGCGAAAGCGATAGTAATTAAATACATCGATCTATCAACATAAATCATTTCAGGTGACGTTTACTACTTATTTACGTGCGTTTCGCAGGAAAGCATTAATTTCCAGAAATGGAAGCACTACACCAGTACGCTGACAGCTGGGGGAAATTCAGAATCGTATGCATAGGAAAATAACACATAGAAACATTTACAGGAAAAAAGTCCCTGTACCAGAAAGTCACATTGCCTTTATTTGTTTGTGTACTTTTGCAGAATCAAAATATTTATATCCATTTTCTTTGTACGAATAATTTGCCTTAATGCAATTTCGCATCTATTACATTTGACGTAAATTAATTTTATTACCTGCACAAGTTTTTCATATTTTCTTCATTATATGAAATGAATATAAAATTATATTCTCTTCTCAGCAATTGCCACGTCATTCGTTTTTGTGTATGTTTAAGAAAAACTGGTATGTTGAGTTTGTCTTAATTTTTTCATTTTTTATTTAATTTTTAGAAAAGTGACACTTTTTTTGATGACATGATTTGAAACGTTCGTCGTAAAAACACAGCCACTAAAATTTTCAGTTTTATCGATAAAATGGTTTTGACAACTTATACTGAAAAATATAAGAGAGAAACAAATGGTCAGGTTGTGTCCTAAACAAGGAATGTAACTGGTTTAAAAAAATAAAACGAACTGGTGGTTGGACCATTTACAAGTACATTCAATTTCAAGCTACGATTTCGAGAGGGCCACGTCAAAACAGTTTCCCAATTTATCATTAGGCGTCACCACTGACACGTACAGGACTCGGTTTCAATTAACGTGTTTCTCTACACTGCTGTAATTAATCTTACCTTTTTACACACAAACCGGGCAGAATTTTAAATGAGGTATTAAAAACAATGTTCCCCTAAAGTATTATAACAGTAGTCCAGCCGTGTTATATTTTTCGAAGCAGAACAATAAAGTTCACACCTACCCAGCGAGAAATGTCAGGGAAAATCAGCGAGCGCAATAATGAAAATACGGCAGAGGCATTACTTGCATAAGTTGGCATGGTGAAATGTAAAATAAATGTGGTAACGAGTTTCTATATTTTATTGGAATATTAGAAGGAAAAAAAACGTTATTCATACCTTAGGATTAAGTTTGAGTTGATTCTAATTAGAGGCAAAAAAATTCTTATCTTAAGGGCTTCTAAATTTCGATGTCACTGAGTATATGCCTGAAAATTCCATCAGTACTATTTCGAAAAAAGATTTTTTATTCGAAGATTGTTTTATTTTAAAAGTTTACCACTCAGTTGAATATATTGAAAATAACTTTAACTCAATTTATAAAAAAGAAACTATATCAATTTTTTGGCAGGATAATTTTGTGCCAAGATAACAAAAAATCGTTAGCTGGGTATCCTTAGAAAATTCAAATTTTATTTCAAATACTTTTAGCACATATAGGATTTAGAAACGTGTTTCCAATAAAAATTCATTCATTTTTTTTATGAAACTGCTAGTTTTAGAATTACAGCGAAATAAAACTCAAACCGCTAGTCATTCAAATGAAACGCTATTTTTTCGTAAAAATACATCACCATGAACTGGAAGCATCAATCAAATGTCTAAAATACTGCATGTAAAATGATCTCCGATAGTTCCGCTACTCATTGAAGCATTTGTCAATTTAGCGAACTTTTACCCCCAAATTGATTTATTGAAGTGGTCACTGGTCTGCGTTTCTATGCAGATATTTCAGAGAATTTTATTGTTATGAATCCAATGGTTACAAAATAATTTTTTAATATTGATCAGTGGCGTTTTAGACTAAGGATGTTGGGGGTAAATATTGCTTCAACTTCCAACAAGATGTTGGTCAGTATAAGAAAAATATGTAAGTGTATGATCATTAAAAGAGAATTAATTACCCAGTCGAAGAATTACTGGGATGTGTGAGGATGTACTAAAAGATTACCGAGATGGGGGATTTATTAAGAATTTCCCATAATTCAAAAATGAATTAAAGAATTTATTTAAAAAAAAGACATAAGCTCTTTTTAGCCAACGTGTTGCCTCTTCGATTTAAAATGTATACTTTCAAGAAGACCTATGAAGCCATGATTCACAAAAGAATACTTTCAGAAGCATTTATTCCTGAAATAAATTCTGTTAGATAAGCAATTTGAAAAACAAATTNTGCCCATAACTCCTTAACTATTTAGTTTTGGACAAAGTGTATAAGGCACTTTCGACTTAAAATTGTCCAAGGAATACGACCTTAAGCTATGGCCATCGAGTCATGGGACACCCTGTGTATACACAACAATAAAAAATATCGGACAGAGGACTTAATCGCAAGTTTTAGATTTTCTTTCGAGGAAGAGAACGATATATCTCTAAAGACATTTCAAAATTGTTTAACCGCACAACAAGGTTTTTTTTCTAAATAGAAAACAAATAAATGATAAAATGATGAGTATCTTCTACTTCTCCCTGTAAATGAATCTAAATGTAAAAGCACTGTTCAGGATTTTAATGTGACGCAAACTTTACGTTCCAGTTTAACTGAACCGCACAGTTTATTATATTAAACAACACTCATAAATATCTGTAGTGGCGCAGTTTACATTTATGACTTATCTGTCCAGGAAGGGATGTAGGTATACAATTTTCCGTACAGACCATTTTGCACGGGAACGCGATGGAATGATGGGATTACGATAATGAAGATTTATATAATACTGTCGGAACGGAAAATAACAGGTATGGTATATGGGGATGTAAGCCCCAGGTATTGAAAACTAGGTCATTCGTATATATACATCTGCAAATGTTGTGTGAAATAGGATACACGCCAATATGTACTTGAGAAATGGGGAATCGAAGGAATCAGACATGAGCGTAAATTTATGTCAAATGAGATAAAATTGTTATTAAAAGAATTAGCTCACGAGAACCATATAGCAGACAGTTGTTGGGGTTCAGAAAAAAATAACAAGCATTTTAAAATTCGCGCATATAATCAATTAAATAGTTATTAGACAAACAGTTTTTGGTTTGGTTCTAAAAAAAAAAAACAGTACAGTAATACAATTATAAACACGCTGGTACAAAAAAAGAAATAAACAAAGAAACATGTACCGAAATACATATACAGTCGTGTATGTTATCAAGAACTAAAAGTCAAATCTAAGATTATAGAACTGATAACTATGGTCAAATAAGATTGAAAAAGAAACAATAGATATCCGAAAAATCAAGTTTAGAAAATAAACGTGAAACAATTATCAACTACACCAGTTATAATGAAACAACTTCGTTGGCATTGTTTCTTTGACAGGAAACTTTTGCAATTACCGTCGGATAATAGTTGTCGTAAAAGGACCTTCAAAGCATCTAACTTCACTAATGATCTTGGGATGGTGGCCTTTTCACTTGTACCAAATTAAATTGCCTACTGAAATAATTACTTCATTAAGTACCTACATTCCACAGTAATCAGTTGCAATATTTAAAACAATTTTTTAGATAGTGGTTTAAAAAGATGCTATAATTTATTTTATCCATAATCACCTTATCATCGGACTTTTATTCACACATATGAACCATCTAAAGTGATACTTTATCCACTAGCGGAATAAAGTAACATTATTTCACTAGCAGAATAATGAAAAAATGATAAACCTATAATAAATCAAATTTAATGTATTTACGTATTAACATTAACATTTACATTTATAGTAATAGACATTTCGTTTTTGTTTTATCACATTTAACTTCCTTTCCGTTAATAACAACCCTTGTAGCATTGTTGCCATTATTTTCGGAACGCATAACATCTGCCTAAGTTTGCGAAGAATTTGCACAAGTTACGAATATCTCTTCCTTGGATTTTCCTTGCAATATCAAGTTTCCTTCTCAACATAACTTTCTGCTACAGAGAAGCTCTTCCATCCACCATGACGTTTGATGGTTATAAGATCAGCACCTTTATTGGCCAATAAAGTTGTTGAACAATGGCCAGTATATGCTTCTGAATTTGCGATATTCAAGAATGAAGCAACTATTGACAATACCTTCGCTAATGTATTGATTCCAACAGACTGAGAAGTATATTTTTGATTGAATAAAAAGAATTTGTCTTGTGTTAGCCGAATTGGGCGCAGAGAAATATATTTTATGCATATTTTTTCTATAATTGTAAATTTTCTTGAAATGCCCGTCTTGATGTCAGGTATTGAAACAAGTAAGTAACTGCCAACATCCTGTACGTCACTAATTTCAAATTTGTCAATTCGCAGCATTGACACGCACCAGATACCCCCATTATTAGTGCAACCTGAAATAATTCAAAGTTCACTATATATCTAACAAAATGTTAAAGGTAAAGAGATATTATCTTAATCATTAAATATTCTTTATCGGAAGCCTCAGTCAAAAATTCTTCAATATGTGGTATTTCCAATACTGCAGCTCTTTTTTTGCTTTGTATCCACTCGATTCACTCTTCAAATAAACAGTAATTGTTATATTTTCCAATATCTATATTTTTGTAGACCTTTATAGTAGCCTTCAACATCGAATACTTTGACCACATAGATGAAATTGCATATTTTTTCTTCAAATTTAAAAAATACGATAGCATGACTTCTTCATTTATAGTCATTGCTCTCCGTTTTTTTCCTCCATTCGTTAAATTCGGCGAACACTTTTTCGTAATGTTCCTGGATTTCGCTAGCAATAAATAGAAAATTGCTTCTTGAGCTTCTTCAAAAACAGCCACAGGAACACAATTACTTTCTTGCATTTTTACCAAATTCAGAAAGAACTGTTATTAAATAATTGATAATAAACAACGTACCATAGCAAGCACGTAGGCATGTATAACAAAAACTACCACGTTTCACTGAGTACTGGTACGAAATATCAAGTCGTGCGAATATTTTTTTATTAAATTCCAATAATTGCGACTACAAATATGATTGTGATGTGATTATTGATAAAACGTTGCATTGCATTCGTGTCTTAATTTCTTTTTAACCACTTAAGAATATTAATGCTACTTAAAACATTTATACAACAAATAACTATATATAGTGGCAAATGATGTAATAATTATTAATAATACGTATTAGTATTATAGAAACCTTATTTTAATTCTATCAAATAATTCATAAATAGCTATATTTCGCATAAGTTGCTTTGCAACAAACACCATATAAGTTATTTCGTGATCAGTTTGTTGTAGATTACCAAAATTAAAGTGTCCTAGAGAAAGTAACATTCAATGAAGGAATAATGAAATGCCATTAGTTGATTCTGTCAATATTTTCATATATTATGAATAATTTCATAGATATTTTCAGCAAAGCTGACGATTAATATGGAAAGTGGTTATGGAAATATGCCAATGCTACTATTTGGAATGGAATTTTTTACAAATACTTAAAGCATCAACTTAAACCTGTTCGTTTAATTCACCAAATCATACAGACGCATTTAACACCCACATAAATTCAGATGACACTAGAAAACACCAACTTCTAATGTGAAATTTTCGAAAGACCAATGCAAAGGAACCACCACCCTTAATTAATGCCACTCAAAGAAACGAACACAACGCGAAAGCGATAGTAATTAAATACATCGATCTATCAACATAAATCATTTCAGGTGACGTTTACTACTTATTTACGTGCGTTTCGCAGGAAAGCATTAATTTCCAGAAATGGAAGCACTACACCAGTACGCTGACAGCTGGGGGAAATTCAGAATCGTATGCATAGGAAAATAACACATAGAAACATTTACAGGAAAAAAGTACCTGTACCAGAAAGTCACATTGCCTTTATTTGTTTGTGTACTTTTGCAGAATCAAAATATTTATATCCATTTTCTTTGTACGAATAATTTGCCTTAATGCAATTTCGCATCTATTACATTTTACGTAAATTAATTTTATTACCTGCACAAGTTTTTCATATTTTCTTCATTATATGAAATGAATATAAAATTATGTTCTCTTCTCAGCAATTGCCACGTCATTCGTTTTTGTGTATGTTTAAGAAAAACTGGTATGTTGAGTTTGTCTTAATTTTTTCATTTTTTATTTAATTTTTAGAAAAGTGACACTTTTTTTGATGACATGATTTGAAACGTTCGTCGTAAAAACACAGCCACTAAAATTTTCAGTTTTATCGATAAAATGGTTTTGACAACTTATACTGAAAAATATAAGAGAGAAACAAATGGTCAGGTTGTGTCCTAAACAAGGAATGTAACTGGTTTAAAAAAATAAAACGAACTGGTGGTTGGACCATTTACAAGTACATTCAATATCAAGCTACGATTTCGAGAGGGCCACGTCAAAACAGTTTCCCAATTTATCATTAGGCGTCACCACTGACACGTACAGGACTCGGTTTCAATTAACGTGTTTCTCTACAGTGCTGTAATTAATCTTACCTTTTTACACACAAACCGGGCAGAATTTTAAATGAGGTATTAAAAACAATGTTCCCCTAAAGTATTATAACAGTAGTCCGGCCGTGTTATATTTTTCGAAGCAGAACAATAAAGTTCACACCTACCCAGCGAGAAATGTCAGGGAAAATCAGCGAGCGCAATAATGAAAATACGGCAGAGGCATTACTTGCATAAGTTGGCATGGTGAAATGTAAAATAAATGTGGTAACGAGTTTCTATATTTTATTGGATTAGAATGAAAAAAAAAACCGTTAATCATACCTTAGGATTAAGTTTGAGTTGATTCTAATTAGAGGCAAAAAATTCTTATCTTAAGGGCTTCTAAATTTCGATGTCACTGAGTATATGCCTGAAAATTCCATCAGTACTATTTCGAAAAAAGATTTTTTATTCGAAGATTGTTTTATTTTAAAAGTTTACCACTCAGTTGAATATATTGAAAATAACTTTAACACAATTTATAAAAAAGAAACTATATCAATTTTTTGGCAGAAATGCCATTCTAAATATAACATAATGTGCCAAGATAACAAAAAATCGTTAGCTGGGTATCCTTAGAAAATTCAAATTTTATTTCAAATACTTTTAGCACATATAGGATTTAGAAACGTGTTTCCAATAAAAATTCATTCATTTTTTTTATGAAACTGCTAGTTTTAGAATTACATCGAAATAAAACTCAAACCGCTAGTCATTCAAATGAAACGCTATTTTTTCGTAAAAATACATCACCATGAACTGGAAGCATCAATCAAATGTCTAAAATACTGCATGTAAAATGATCTCCGATAGCTCCGCTACTGATTGAAGCATTTGTCAATTTAGCGAACTTTTACCCCCAAATTGATTTATTGAAGTGGTCACTGGTCTGCGTTTCTATGCAGATATTTCAGAGAATTTTATTGTTATGAATCCAATGGTTACAAAATAATTTTTTAATATTGATCAGTGGCGTTTTAGACTAAGGATGTTGGGGGTAAATATTGCTTCAACTTCCAACAAGATGTTGGTCAGTATAAGAAAAATATGTAAGTGTATGATCATTAAAAGAGAATTAATTACCCAGTCGAAGAATTACTGGGATGTGTGAGGATGTACTAAAAGATTACCGAGATGGGGGATTTATTAAGAATTTCCCATAATTCAAAAATGAATTAAAGAATTTATTTAAAAAAAAGACATAAGCTCTTTTTAGCCAACGTGTTGCCTCTTCGATTTAAAATGTATACTTTCAAGAAGACCTATGAAGCCATGATTCACAAAAGAATACTTTCAGAAGCATTTATTCCTGAAATATATTCTATTGGATAAGCAATTTGAAAAACAAATTTCTTGTTTCGACCAAATGTCACAAAAATAATAATAATAAATGATTCTTTTTTTTCTTATCTTTTCCGTTTCTACAAAACTAATATTTATTTTCTTTAAATAACCATCATTTATACTGCCACCTAATTTCAATTAATAAGCCAGAACCCAACAGTTACCGACATTATTAATATAAGCATTAATATACTTAGACAACAGGCAATAGAAATTAATTAACTTAGATATCAAAACGCTTAAAAATTGAAAAAGTACCAAAAACACGAGGTATCATAATCAGTTCAAGAGTTGATAAATGATTTTCCGATAAGGAAAATTGTACCTACAAGAATACGTAAATTGAAGGTAAGTATATTAGACACGCAAAGGGATTATAATATATTTTCCACTTATACGTGTGATTTCTAAAATGACATAATTTTTTTACTTTCGAAGCTTAGATCGTAGTTTGCATGGATATACTTTATGCAAAAATAAAACAAAATAATCCCAATTTCTTTATACGGCAAATGGAATATATATTATCTGCGAATGATAGCAGCAGTCGACAAATTCAATAGAATATGTAAATAAAAGCCATGCGAAAAAGAGAAGCACAATAAGAAATGGCAGGCAGAATTCCATTCATCACAGAACCTGAATAGATTTCGTAATGGTAATTGGACGTTATTCACCGAATATTTTTGTTTCTGATATAATTACGTCACATTCAATGAAGTCGACGTCTTATTTACGTCGAGATATTTCAAATGGAATAGGAAGCAAAATCATATGATAATGATAGATTGACACTAATAATATCCAATAAATGTAAAATCAAAACGTAATTCACCCACGGGTTGTCAAAATTACAATTCTTGCAAAAAAATGACGTGATGATAATTTTCCTACCCGAAATGAAGTAACAGTACAAAAACATCAATAGATTTATATTTTAAAATAATGAGGTAGATGATGGCAGCTAAATGAAAAGTAGCTTTGAAAATACGATTCCGTATAAGCTAAAGCTTAGAGCATATATAGAGGAAGCACAGCGTGTTAAAAAGTGTAGACACTGTAGAGAGAAAGGGCGATAGTTTGAGTGCTCTCTCTCTAATTGTTGAAGAGTGGGGAGGTCCTACCTTTCGCCCGAGCGTTAGCCAATCACGTGCCTGCGCGAGGGAGAAAGATAGCACCCAAACTATCTCTTTCTCTCTCCGTCATTCATCTACACTGTCAGCGTAAGCATGCTTCGTCCATGTAGTATATGCTCTAAGGGTTAAAGAAATAAAAATAACAATAAAAGGATTTTCTATAGCTATGCAGTCTTTCTAATATAAAAAATTATGAAATTGAAATCCGAATTTTTTTTTCAATTTTCAGAAAAAAAAAATTGGTTTCTCTCTGGAAGATTATGTAAATTTGCTCCAATTCAACCAAATCTTTCAGGATTTCCGAAGTTATAGTTTTTCATTGTATTATAACACCCTGTACACAGTTACACGAACATTTTATTTTAGAGTAACTTATTTAGGAATCAATTACTGAACGAAGCCCTAAACTTTCAAAACTAAAAACAAAAAGATAATAATATGTGTAATGCCCTCTCAAAGCGAGTCTCAAACTGATCAGACGATTGAATTCATGAAGACGTATATTCTAGGAACAATAACAAATTTCAACTACAATAGCAGTACAAATCCATTGATATTTAATATAAAAGGCGGATGAATGAAAATTTAGGGAATATGATATTTTCAAAGCGTCTTTCACTGCAGTGAAACAGTAAATTTTCCTACCTGACGAAACATAAAATGCAAGAAATAGAACAAGATTCGATTTTCTTTTTCCGCTGCACCAAAATACGTTATGTTATATAAATTTTCATCCGCGATTACAGCACCCTGCGGGCCCTTAGCAAACCCTGGGTGTCTGCATAGGATGCGATATCTATTCCCAGCAAATCCTAAAATAAATTGGAATACTTCACCAAACCTCCCATTCAAAAAGTTCGTATTAGTTTGGTTGCCATCGAATGCGTACAATACCACCCCTATCCACGTTATATTAAGGAACGTGCATCAGCTCCATTTTCGATTAAAACAACATCAAAGCTATTTAGAAAATATAATAGGCACTGCATTCGCCAATTTATAACTTTGTGTTTGAAATATAGATGTCTATTACTTCTCCAGTACACATAAATATTATTAAAACTTTTTATAAACGCTTTATAACCAATTATCTAATTTATCAAATTGATTACTTCTGCTGCATCATGCACACAGTTTTTGTCTTTGGTTATTACCAAATTATTTGATAGTTTGTGTACTTGATTTTTTTTAAGCAAGAACAAAATTTTGAATATAGAATTAAAAAGCACAATGCAAAATTGTGTTAAAATCCTTCAAACTCGCGAACATCAATGGAAAAAATTGTTAAATACAATTATCAAATATAATAGAAAATAAATTGTATACCTAGATTAGAAGACCTTATAAAATAATAATTATAGGGATCCCGACAAAAAGGAAGCACTTTCATTAACTTAACTCAAATTGTTGAAAATTGGAATTACCATTTATAATTAAAAATTAGACTAGATATTAATAATTTTTAATTTTTAGCCCCCAATTTTTAAGTTATCTTCAACCCTGCGCATTCGCCAAAAATTAGAAAACAAGTCAGATAATTTTTTTCATTCAGGTGATAGCTCATACAGTTCAAAAATAATAGGTATATTTCCTAAATAAAAAAGGCATAAGGAAAGTCGTATTATTTTCACTCAATGATCTGTCGTTAAAGATTTGACTTATATTTCTATAACACCGTGTATATGATAGTTCATGTTATATAGACAAAGTAGAATCGTTATAAAATTTCTAAACAAATATACCGAGGTCGGCAGTTAAGTGTTACAAATATTTAGATGTTAACTTTTTATACCTATATCCTATATTATTTTTCAGTATAGGTATTACATGGCAATCCAAACCTACATACCGAGTGTTGCTTGTACAATGCTTATTCAATGTAATCAATACCTACATTTTCCTTACAAAAACTGTAATCACATGTTTTTAATAAACAAAAAAACATAACCTAGGAAACAGTTCTGTAAAAGTCTAATCTGGCATAAACTGCAACCATTCATAAACCCTATAAAAAGACTTAATACTATGTACGTTGTGCCCCATCTGAAATTGTATACGCAGTGAATGATTATAAAAATCAAACTACTTTTAGGATTAACTATTGCATTCCTAAATGTCAAAGTGCACACCCATTTCCGCAAACTATTATATGTATTTACTAAACTAATACAAGGAAAGGCGAAATAAAGTCTAATTCTAATAAGCAGCTATAGATATTACCTGTTTAATAAGGGGGAGCAGAGTTTGTTCTATACTACGAGTTTTAATCTCTAAACAATCAAAATTTGTGTTACCTACTCCTGCCATTTTCTACACTACTAACATGTTTTATCTTTATTCGCTCAAGGGCTCACAGTATGAAGCTATCCTTGTTTCCAATTAACCTCCTCAACCATTTGAAATACCGAGATGGACGTTGATGCTTAATCAGCTGTTTAAAATAGGCGGCCGCGGTCCTATGCGAGGCATCTGTTAGTGAGTAACGTAACTAAGTTTAATTTCTGTAGTTTCCTTACGTAATGAATAAAAAATTATGTGGAATTTCAAGAATTACGTAAAACAAAAACGAAAGGAAATCTAAACAGATGTGAAATAGTTTGATATTTCATTAAAAATATTTGTATTATGTATTATAAATTCTTCAAAATATTCGCAAATTAATTATTTTTCGTGCATTTATTGTTCCGGGTACTAGGTGTATATATCATTTGTACTCTAACATCCTCTACTACACAAGAAGTTTTTTAAATAAAATGATTTACTTAACAATTCTGTTTTAAATGTGAACTTATAAAATTCAAATAAAATATAGATCCTCCACCTACACGTCTTTTAAAATTTAAAACATGAGTTAAATTCAAAACCATAACGGTATATTCCAGTCAAGGCTACAACAAACTACCTGAGACTTATTTCAACCTATTTAGTAGACCTGACGGCATCCCTAATAGTATCATAACACTGAAAAATGAAAATATCGTGTAAAGTTGAAATTAATGCTTTGTCATATTGTTTTATGTATTTTTTTTTCTTTATTATGTTTTAATCGTTTTTATAACCGCAGATATTACGTGTCCCACTCGCGTTCGCGTTTTCTCTAGATATATTACCAAACCAAGAGCTATTGGATGCTGGAGCTTGATGCAGAACAGTAAAGCAAAGCAGAAAGCAGCACGGTTGAAAATATCTGTTAATCCCTCGACTCCTACTACCTACTACTAGAGCCACAAACCACTAGAACCAACCAATCAGGTAACTATTCACCTGCTGAGATTTACTGGCACTTGAATTAAATTTAAACGGTTCTAAACGCAAACGGGTTCGTAAACAGTAAACACAAACAATTATTGTAGATGTAGTACAAAGTAGAATATTTTTTAATCAACGTTAAAATATAGTGTATAGTAATAATTAGTCATTAAAAGGTAATTAGAGTAAGTACATACATAAAGAAATGTTTATATTTAAGGAACTCAAAATAATTGTTTTCAAATTTATTAGTGTATCTGTTTGTTTTTATCTTAACATAAAATACCAGTTTTGTTTATAATACAGTCTTCAATATTGTACTGTTTCTATCTTTTATATTTCTTAGCGAAAAATTGGGTAAAAGTGCTTGTAAACTATTAAGAAACATTAAAAAATTTAAAAATTAATAATATAANATTAATCATTAAAAGGTAATTAGAGTAAGTACATACATAAAAAAATATATATATTTAAGGAACTTAAAATTATTGTTTCCAAATTTATTATCTTAACAAAAAATACCAATTTTGTTTATAATTATAACTTTGTACCGTTTCTATTTTTCATTTCTTTGCAAAAAGTTGGTTAAAAGTGCTTGTAAACTATTGAGGCATTAAAAAAATGGAAAAATGAATAATATAAATATGCATGTAATTTCTATCTATTATATTCAATTTATACTTACCTAAAACTAAATTTTAATTGCAGATGTCTGCGGACAATTACGACATCCTAAATATTCTTGGACATAGCATCAATTCCTCTTCATATAAAGTTAAAGATAGAAAAACTGGACAAACATTAGCATGGCGAGTTGTTGATTATGAGAATAAAAGTAACTCTAATAAAGAACACATGCTTGATCATATAAAAAAGCAAATTGAAATGTCTCATCCTAATATTATAAAGTTTCACGACATTATCGATCAAGAGGAAAACAAAATTTTATATATAGTGACAGAATACTGTGAAAACGGTTCTATTAAAGATGTGATAGAGACATGCTTAGCGAATAATACTTATTTCAGTGAAGAGTTGGTTTGCAAAATACTGTACCAAATAGCTTTTGCAATAAAAACAGCAGATAATTTCATAGGAAAGCTGTGTATAAAGGAAATCTTTTTAGATGAAGATTTTAATATAAAACTGTTCAATTTCAAATTAAACAACGACATTTTAAAAGAAGCGAAAATGTCCCACCTAGGATTGATATTATATGAAATTTGCACTTTTAAAACCTTCACAAAAAGTACATATGAAATTGAATTAAAGCAAATGGAAAAAATTTATTCACATAGTCTGTTATCTTTAATTACAAGTCTCGTTGAGGATAGAGCTGAACTAAGGAAAAATATAAGTGAAGTATTGTGTCACCCTACAGTTTTACTGAGATCAACACAATGGCTTAAAGAAAATTGTTTCGTCAATAGTCGACAATCTGAAAAATGTATTTCTCTGCAGAAAGACATAAATTATAAAGACGGAAGTAAATTATACACTTTAAAATTGGAAAAACTGAGAAAAAAGGAAGCCTCTTTACAGGTTCGTGAGCAACAACTTAATGAACGGGAATACAAGTTGATGCTAAAAGAAAAGAAAATTGCTTTAATGGATAGAGCTGCCAAAGAAAAACTTCAACAAGCCGAACTGTACCTAAAACGTTGCAGAGAACCAAAATCAGTCAGTAGTGAAAGCTCAAAATCTACTCGGAAAGAGAAAAAAACATATGAAAATTTGGACGCAACTTATGTTAGTTGCGGTGACTCTATTTTGTTGCCTACAAGCTCAAAATTGAACGTAAACAAGATAATAAAGCCAACTTCATTCACAAGGACCCTTTCAGAAAGACGAATCAGATTTAAAGGTCACAGTCCACTGAAAGAAATCGATTTCAATAAAAGAAACACAAGGCAATCGAAGTTGAAGAAAGCATTTTTTCGAAAAAATGATTCTGGGTGGTTGACCTGCTCTGAAGATAATGATAAGTCAAGTATAGAGGGGAATACGAAAGCAAAAAGATGTAATAAAGCAAAACAGTTATTCTCTGACAAAAACACATATCAAAATGACATTTTAATCAGTTCTGACATGCAGTACAAATCCATAACTTGGACAGAAGAAAATAAAAAACATGCATTTGAACTACTGCGGATGATGAACGATGACAAAGAAAATCAGGGTCTTCAAGTTAAACATACCTATTTATAAAAAAAAATACAGAGTAATAATGTTTATCATTGCTTTACTTATTCCGTTAGAAAAAAATTATCACGTTACCTGTTCAGAGTAGGTTGTAAATTATAGGTATTTCACATAAATCAAATATAAGAATTAAAAAATTGTGTTATTTTATTTAAATATATAAAATTAATATTGCAAGCATGAACTAAAATTTGTTTTGGTACTACATGTTTAAAAGAACCATTGTCAACAGGTAAATTTCAAGCTGTTATATCTTCGTAAGTAATCAGATTTCAGTTTATTCCATTAATTGGAATACCCTGTAAAGTTTGACAATGGTATTAGCCCTGTATATATAGTCTACTTAAATATTGGGGCCTGTCATACATGTATGATAATATATTTAATTTATTTTTATTTTTTAAGTATTTAATAAGTATTTAAAAACTGGGTCAATAATTAAATAGAGTTTTTAAAGCAAACTATCTTATGTGGGATATGAAATAAAATATTTCATTTTCACAGCTATTTATTTACAGTAAAACTACATTACTAACGACTTAATTCTATGGCCAACTGGGTGGTTCTCCTTCACGCAATGTTCTGCCATAAAGAGCACTTTTGTCTCTAAATAATGTTAATCTCTCCGTTTCTTTTCTATCCAAGAACCAACCAAACGCAAATCCCATAGCGGGAAGGGCTGCCCAATGAATTCCCTTAGGGATTATAGGGAACATTGTCTCGCTTCAATTTCGCTTTGTACAACTGAGTTCGTGAATAATCAGCGTAAATACTACTCACTACAAAAGTAGGAACCAATATTACTATACAATATCTTTTTATTAAACGGCCAATTCCAATGGCCATCTGAAAATTACGTCACAGTTGTGAGGTTATATTTTCAATTAACTGTAATTAACGCAGGAGGTCGTACTAACCTTGTTCTAGGTATTAGTGATTTTTTTCTTAGTGTTACATATATAATATATCGATTATTAATTTAATTTATGTACTAATTAAACTTCTAAGTAAAACATGACATTAGCAGTACCAAAGCAATGAACATAGAGGATTTAGAGGAAGGACAAAGTGTTCTGTGGCAATGAAAATAGAACTACAACATCATCAGATCCTTAAAACTAGGCAGGAAAGAAAGATCATATCGGTTATCTTGTGCATGATCAGTTCATAAGAACATCACACACCACAGAATATGTTTATAGATGTGTGGTGGACTGTTACTGTCAGCGTCAGTGATTTTAGGTTAAGTTTTTATTTATTTGAATGTGCACGTTTTATTTATTAGGATATGATTTTTTAGAAATGATTAGAGTGATAACTATTTAACTGTTAGAAATGGGCTTAACAAAACAGTATCTACGCTATGTACCAGCCGGAAATTTCAATATTATAGCAAGTCAAAACTGCAATACAGTGTTTGTAACGTTAGATAGCCAAGAGGGAAGGTTTGTTGCTGTTGGCGCTTCTGAGCATATAATAATATGGGATTTAAGACTAGGGGAAAAGGTATTAACAAACAGAAAAACCATTCTGAATAGTGCTAAAACATTTTAAAAAATTTAATTTTAGGCTCAAGTTTTACCGGGGGAAAAAGCAGTTGTTACTACTATTTGTGCTAGTCCCAATAAGCGACACCTTGCAGCAGGTTACTCTGATGGGAACGTTCAAGTATACGATTTAAAATCAGCCGATATTGTTAGTATATTTTCTGGTCACAGGTCTGAAGTAACCACTTTAGCATATGATAATTTTGGTCACAAATTGGCATCTGGGTCAAAGGTTAGTAAGATTTAATTAAACTATATATTATGATATCGTTCTAGTATAATGTACATTTATGCTCTTTTATGTAGGACACTGACATCATTGTTTGGGATACAGTGGCAGAAGTAGGATTATGTAGACTTTCAGGTCACCGAAATGCTATCACAAAAATTGCATTTATGTCTCAACAGTCAGTACTTATATCAGGCTCGAAAGACAGTTTTGTAAAATTTTGGGATTTAGATACACAGCACTGCTTTAGGACATTGGTGGGGCATCAAACTGAAGTAAGACTTTTTGTTGTTTAATATAAAATATATAATTGTTTACACTGGCTTCTTAAATAATGATAACTATGTGCAATGAAAACAACCCCCATGCATGGGCAAATATTTGCCGTCCAATCACAACATTTTTGGGGCCTTAGATAGAACACATTGTTTAGAAACAAGTGTGTGTATGGTGTAGTCTTTTATTATGTACTCTCTTCTATTTAAAACAATGGATTCTATTGAAGGCACTGAAAGTCGGCTGCGATATAACGATGAAAAACCTGCTAGTGGGTGGGGTCTAAAACTTAAGAAATTTCCAGGTTTGGTCTTTAACCCTTATGAAAGATGATCAGTATCTAGTAACCGGCTGTGGAGATGCTGAATTAAGGGTATGGAAACTGTCTCAAAGAGATCTATCAAACGAAAATAAAAACCCTGTCGAGCATTTAGCGACCACCTTAGAATTAACTATTCTAGACGATTCAGATGATCCAACAGTAAGTAGTGCTAATAATTTTGAAAACAAATGTATATTTTGGCCATTTCAGTATCCACTGCAGTGCAATAAAGCAGGCTCTTTGTTGAGAGGAGGAAGGGGTCGAGTTGTATCAATGTTTAGTGACGCAAGTGGACAAGTCATTGGGTGTCATGGTACGGACATGCAAATTGAACTGTTTCAGTTTCTATCAGAAGATGAGGCACGTGTTAGAATGAGAAAGAGGTTGAAAAAAGAAAGAAGAAAGGAAAAGTGAGTAATATTCACATAGTCATTACAATTTAAAAATTTTACGCTTTTCAAAACAGAAAAAATGAGAACATGGAAATTGACCAAAACGACAGTTCCGAAAACGTAAATCTTCAATTAAGTCTAAGAGATGAAGTAAAAAGGCTCACTTCTATTAAACTCTCCAATAAGCCGAAGTCTTTGGATCTAGTTCTCGGTGACGGTGGAGAGTTACGTGTGTCTACAAATCTTTCGAATAATACTGTCGAATTATATTCTCTTCAGACTAACGTAAAAGATGCCGAGCCTAAATTGTTAAGAGCAATAGTAAGTCAGGGACATCACAGTGAAGTGAGAGCAGTAGGTTTCAGCAGCGATAACTTGGCTATCGTTTCTGGGAGTGCCGAGTCTGTGAAAATGTGGAACAGGCCTTCTCAGGCTTGTTTAAGGACAGTTAATACAAGGTACGTGTACATATTTTGTTCTAAAACTATTGCAACCTCTAGTTTTATTATATGGCGATACGGGATATGTCTAGGGTTTAGAAAAATATGGATAGTTTCCACACTCGTTTGACTTTGTGAAGTACTAAAACAGTTTTTTGTGCCAACTCACAATAGTACAAAAATTTAGAGGTGATTCTGATTGTGTATATGACGATTATTAAAAAAGTTATAACTGTTTCAAAAATCTACAAATATTTCCTTTTATCTCTTCACTGTCACTCATGACTTTGTTATAGCTACATTCTGTCTACCATTTTTGTACCTGGCGATCGCCACGTTCTAGTTGGATTAAAAGATGGTAAATTATTGATAGTCGATATAGCAGCAGGCGATATATTGGAGGAGATTCCCGCACATTCACAAGAGCTGTGGTCAGTTTGCCTGCAGCCTGATTTGGTAAGATTTTCTCATATTTACCGTTTCCAAACTACCATTATTAATTTTTGTTAAAACAACTAGTGATAATACTTTTTTTCGTATACCAGAGGGGCTGTGTGACTGGAGGAGGGGACAAAACCGTAAAATTTTGGCAGTTCGAATTGGTAGTTGACGAAAAAAGTGAATCAAAAGCTAAAATACTATCCTTAATACATACCAGGACCCTTAAACTCGAAGACAGTGTCCTATGTGTTAAAATTTCACCGAACGGCAAATTTATTGCTGTTGCTCTTCTGGACTCTACTGTTAAAATATTTTTCCTTGACACTTTTAAGGTAATTTGTAATTCTTAAAAAACAAGCACAAACAATTAACAGTTTTTGTTTAGTTTTATCTCTCTTTGTACGGTCATAAACTGCCGGTGTTGTGCATGGACATATCTTCAGACTCGACCTTGATAGCTACGGGCTCGGCTGACAGAAATCTGAAAATATGGGGGATGGATTTCGGCGACTGCCATAAAAGCATATTTGCACACGACGATTCCATTACAGGCCTTCAGTTCGTGCCCAAGACCCATTACTTTTTCACTTGTGGGAAGGACGGGAAAGTTAAAGAGTGGGATGGCGACACGTACGATAAAATAGTTACATTGCAGGTACTGTTTAATTCTACTAATCAACGTTTTAAGAAAAGTGTAAAGATTTTTGTCGTAAATGTATTAATTTAACTTTTATAACAGATTTAATCAGTTTTTTACTTCTAGGGCCATGCTGGTGAGGCTTGGTCCTTGGCGGTAAGTCCAAACGGACAATTTGTGGTGTCCTGCGGTGCAGACCGCGTATTAAGGTTGTACGAAAAATCTGACCAAGTGTTAGTTTTGGAAGACGAACAGGAGGAAGAAAGAGAGCAAAATGAGGCTTTGGCGACTGGCGAGCAGACTGTAATACCTGGTCAACCAGGGTTAAACCTACCGTCAAAGAAGACTGTAGGAAGCGAAAAAGCGGTATGAGCATTTTTAGTATTAAATGGTTTTATCTCATGAATTTATAATGTTCCGACACCTTTCATTACTGCATTCTTGTTTTCTAGGCTGAAAGTATATTGGAATGTTTGGAAATATGTGAAAAGTATAGAGAACAACTCGCAGAGCATCAAGCTTTGCAAGCAGCATCCGCACAACCACTGCCGACACCAATTCCACCACCTTTGATGATAGCTTTGAGTGTGTCCACACCCGATGATTTTCTTTTGGAGACTATTAAGAGAATCAGACCGAGGTAATAAATTGATCATTAAAATATTTTTTTTTTTTAAGTGAAAATCATTGATATCTTGATTTCTTTGAGAGATACAAGGTGTTTTACATTTTTGGTTGCTTTTTGTGATAAGAACCTTTTTATTTACTCTACTATTACTATACTATAATTTTCCAAATGACATGATTTTTTCTGGTTGTATGTGCTTGCTGATCAGTATTGACTGTTGTTGCCCTTTTCCATATCCTCTGGGTTTTTAGTTACAACTCAAACTTACATGTTGTACCAAATATCCTTTATTTCACACAATTTTTATAGACACAGGTTACAACATTAACAATTCACAACAACTTAACCTCAAAAATGACTATATCTTTTTCTTTGTTTCACAAACTTTCCATGGGTTTCTAAGACCAGTATAGAACAATTTTGAGAACATGATAAAAAGAAACGGGACATATTCTTGAAACATCATGAAACAAATGTATAAACAAAGCACACTAGGCCGAAAAGTGAAACACCTTATATTTTTTCAGTATTTGAAATCTGCCTCAAATTCCTTTTCTCTGCTTCAATACCAAAATAGTAGGCAGTAGAGGTGTCAAACCACAATTATTACTACCTCTTAATCTGCTAAAATAATTAGTTGTTCTCCACATGGAATTTATATTGTGCCCTTCATTTCGTATAGTGTTTTGTTAACATGTTCTGTTGCTACAAGTTCCTATTTCTATCTTTGCTTATCGTATACAAAAAGAGTGATGACTGAGGCTGCATGGTTTTATTTCTTGAAACCCATTCGTGTCAGTAGATATCACAAGCATACAAGAGAAAGACGTGCTATTATTT
Source organism: Anoplophora glabripennis (assembly GCF_000390285.2). Lineage (NCBI taxonomy): Eukaryota > Metazoa > Arthropoda > Insecta > Coleoptera > Cerambycidae > Anoplophora > Anoplophora glabripennis. The sequence continues at coordinate 1,643,835 of NW_019416774.1, forward strand.
TTTATTTTTAGCGATCTAGAAGAAGCTCTTCTGATTTTACCTTTTTCTTCGGTATGTGAGGTGTTACAAACTCTGCCAGCTTTAATAGCCAGGGGGGATCATACAGAGCTCGTCTGTAAAATATCGATGTTCCTGTTGAAGTTACATCACGCTCCCATCGTGGCTAATCACACTCTGCTGCTTACTTTACAGAAATTACAGAAATTAGCCAAGGAAAAAGTGGAACAATTAAGAGTAAGCGTTAATTGAGCTGTTTACTAGATATTTTAAATATATTTATTATTTTCATTAGTCTAATAAACGTACTCATAAATCTTGAATAAAATCGTCATTGTTCTTTTAGGACTTGATCGGTTACAACTATTACGGAATGCAGTTTCTTCAGAAAGAAATAGAAGATGCTCAAGGTGTACAGTTTTTTAGGGACGCAACTAGAGAGAAAAATAAGAAGGATAAGAAAAGGAAACATTTAGAACGGGTCAAAAGGTCTATAATGGTATTGAGTTAATTTTGTTACAAGGTAACTTGAATAAATTATTTTTATCAATGATGACGATGGTTTGAATTGAACAATAAATCCACAAATTCCAGCTACGGTCAAAACAGAGGGCTCAAGCTATATATACAGGGTGTTTTTTAAGTTGGAAGTTTTCATTTTAATACGACAATTCAAAATGTAGGAATGTATTTCAAGTAATATTTTCTCAAAAAACTCAAACATAATGAAAATAAAAAATTAAGTAATTTTTTCATTTATGCAGGGCGTAAAATTAAGTGGGGTCAGTTTTTTAGGCTTAATAGCAGTAGTAGTTCTCCAGAATATTAATCTAAAATAATTTTTTTTACTATATAATTCTTGTCTACACCGCTACTGGGCTTTTCCCAAACTCGGTCGTACTGTTTGAAATTGAGTCGCAGAGAGCAAAGCTGCAATGAAAAATAAATTTGAAAAGAGAGTTTGCTTTTCTACGACTTTGTAGCATATTTTAAAGTCACCACATTTTTTTTATGACCATGCGGACACAGAGGAACATTAAAAAAATTTTGTTTTTAAAGAAGAATTTTTTGCCCGAGTAGTTTCAAAATAGGCGTATGTTACTAATTGTAAGTAAAATTTATTTATCTTTTAAAATATTTACTTTTGCTATCTATAAAATGCACACAATGAAAGACAAATAAAAATACTTGTAAACCTAACATTTGAAATATTTTCAATTGAAATTTTTATTAAAAAGTATTTGTAACTATTTTTTTGTTGCACTGTTTAGTTTGTGCCTCTCGGTGTCAATGACCTTTGACATTGACCTACTTTACATATTAATCCACCTGATGTGATATAACAATATTTTAGCGGCCAATAATAAATCAACCAAGGTTAATTCGGTGAAACGAAAGTGGCTGAATATGTCACTGATACTAGACACTAGACACCTTGTCAGCGTGACGTTGGTGAGACACCTACACACAAAGCGTGTAGCGAAGAGCTCGTTTGTTAATGGTCTTCACCAATTACGAAAAAAGGCTATTTTCACAACAAATTTCGAGAAAACAAACGTACACGGTCCGGCTATTAAGTTTTAAGACTGATTTTATGCAGTAATGCGTGACGCTATTTATGTACAGTCAGCGGAACTACGTAGTAGGAAGACTTCTAAGCAACCGAACAAAATTTCATCAGTATGTTTTTGATAGTTGTCATGGAAACACACATTGAACAGCATACCGCAATCAAGTTCTGTTTTAAAGGTGGTAAAACAACCAACTGTTACAAACGGCACACAGTGAGGAGTGTGTATCATGTCCGATTATGTTTTTGTGGTTTGGGAGGTTTTGTGATGGCAGCATGCACAATGATAAGTCGAACGAACGAAAACAGTGAGGCCGCTAAAGTCTGATAGTTGATCTATTGTACATGGTCTATCAACATTCTGAGGGTTTATCGATAATTAGACTTCAGCGCAGAGTGTACAGCTTTGATGTTTTCATTCGTCTGGTTTGTATGGGGATGCCTCCTCTCATCATCGTGCACGCTATCTCGGTCAACAGAAACACAGTCGGTTCGATAAATAATTTTTAACCAACTCACTGACATTACTTTCCGGACAAACCCTGTAGGTATAAGTTTAGGTTCTAGACAGTTGTATAATAGTGCAATCAATAGGTAGAAGAGCTTACAAAAAAATTGAGGCTGTCGTAAACGTCAAATTTTGGTTTATCTCGTCGAGCTACTCCTAATTAAGTGCAAAAGAATTTTTGTACGTGATCCAGAACTCGAGATAATGAAGATTTTGAAAGTAAGAGCGCTTTTGAATGTGCAAATTCAGTTTTCAGAGCGGCCGAGTAGCGTTACCACTACTTCGCGGCCCGCTACAGTTATCTCGCGCCGAATGCTTCGGTTTGACGCACAATTAAAAATGCAGAAGTGGCTAAAATGAACCACAGTACTTTTTTTGTTGAAAATATGTCTTCAATTTCAATCTCTGTAAGAATGGACGTTGTAGCATTTAAATAGCGCAATGTGGAATTTTTTGAAAAAAAAAATTATCTCGGTTCCAGAAGGTCGTAGAGAGCAACGCTTTTTTTTTTAATTTGGATGAAAATGCCAGCAATCGATTCCTGTAATAGGCATTATCGAGAAATGAAAATCGAAAGATATTAAAGAAAAACGTGAGCAAAAAATTTTTACTTTTTTCAGTCATTGGTCACTTGAAATGAATAAAATCGTTATCACTCTTTTTTACCATGAAAGTACAAGTCTTAAGGAAAAAAATGAGCCCTGATTCGTTTCTTTACGACTATTCGTCGAGCAAGAAGAGCCGATTTTCGAGATGACCTTTTTTTCGAAAAATCGTTATAACTCGAAAAATTTTTAATATTTTTTAATTTTAAAAAAAGGTACTTTTTTGCTTGCCGAGGGCTACATTTACAGCAAGTAACAAGTTTCAAAATCTTAATTTGCAGGAGATACAGCAAAAACAAAAAAAGTCGATTTTTGACGGTTTTTTCGATATATCTCGAAAAGTAATATAGCAATCGATATATTTAAAAATACAAATTGATAGGTTTTTTTAATAGCTACAACTTTCTCATTTAACTTTCTTCGAGTGGAGTTCAAGTTTTTTTTTATTAGCGAAAAACCGTTTTTTTTTACTTTTATGAATTTTTTAGGTTACCTTCGCCGTTTATGCGCCGCAGGAAAAATACACTACCTTTCTTAGGATTTTTTTTCCTATATCACCATATTTTTTGCTTCCAGATGGTATTTTTCATAAATCTAACATAAGGCTTGTGACAGATTGATTGGACTATAAGGCGGGGAATTTTGAAGAAAAGGTCCAAAATTAAGAGGTGGTTTAGCGTAATATTTTATTATCGTTTTTAATTTATTACATATGTGAAAATAATAAACAAATAAGTATTCTAACATTTGTTCATCAAAATTATATACATATATTTAGACAGGAATAAAAATTGATGCCAAATTAAAACCTACACCGCCGCTGCGGTGTAGAAATAAACGCTTACAAAAAAAAATAACTATTAATATATTAATAATATTAATACTTGTAGTCTGATAACGCACGTCCGTGCGACGCATACGAAAGTTCCGGTTACAATTGATACTTTTATAAATTAAAATACTCGAGTGGGACTTTGGTGTGCGTTGCACGGAAAGTACTTGGGCTTTGGTTTGGAGCGTAAACAACTTTACATTTCATAACTGGCAAACAGATATTGGCCAAATACCAAAGTGACAAACGTCGGGCGGATGGGAGGAGAAATAAATAGGCTATGTTAGAATACTCGAATAATTTAAAAAATAATAATAATAAAGGTAAAAGACATTTGCGACTTTGGTACGTAGAACATGGTTTTCTAAAAAATACAAAATGTTATTTTAATAAATTAGGAACCAAGTGCTTATAAATATTTAAATTACTAAATTACATTACATTATTGCCAATAATAGAGAATGGCGGGACATTCATTATTGGAATAAGATTATCGAATATCTACATTTATACAACAGAATGCAATATTGGGTTATCGACAACATGTGCTTAAAATCACGAAATACACGGTTTCCGTCCATCAACGACTTCTGCGGTGGTTTTAAGAGCAAGCGCCGATAAAGGATCAAGAACGAAATAACAAGTTAACAATAACAAAACGTTAGCGAGGCTTTCATCAACGGCTACATCCAGGAATGTAATTATATTTTTAACACAAAGTAAAATGATAATTTAAAAACCATCGATCTGCGAAAGATTTCAGAACGTACGCGAGTGCCTGATGGACCATTTTCAATGGTATTCCGATATTTTGGTTGCTTACTTAATGGTTTCCGAAACGTGCTCAAATTAATAAAAAAACGGCTAAAAATCCTTGATACAACAGCAGTAACGGTTACATATACATATATATCGATTACAGCGATGACTAGTTTAATAAGCGGCGGTGGACTCGAATCTCTCCAAAAGTTTTGCTATCCCTCCGAATCATAATCACGGCAGCAACGGAAATATCCAGAATGACTGCAAAAATGGCCTGTTCTGTTCTGTACGACTGCATTTATTTAAAATACCTCCGAGGAGGTACGTATTTACAAAAAAATGTTAAATAACTTATATAACTTAGTTCAGACTTACATATATCAGACTTGCTGTACAATTAACACTGTCTTGAATACAGTTTTTGCTCACTACGAGAATACAAATAATCATAGCTAGCTTGGAGTGACGAATTGGTACCTACTGCAAAACGGCATTTGCATAAATTCATTAAAAGACCGTAGTAGCTGATTAGACAGTTTTCAATCAGATACTAAAAAATAAATAAAATTTGTTAATGTTACAGTATTTAACATTATTTTTATTTATATAAATTTGTTGCCAAAACATTGACATTAATAGGTTGCAGAATATAAAGCTGCATTGGTGTATATAAAAAATAAAATAAGTTAATAGCGAAGCTGCATATAACAAAGTGCTACTCACTTCATTTAATATATAGGTTTATACAGGGTATAAATTTAGTTCTCACTGTTAATTCACTAAATACAGTTTTACACAATTAAAGCCGACATCACTATCAATTTAAATAGCAGTTTTCAAGTTTGCTAGCTATGCACTACACACATCATGGTTCGTTGGACGCTGGCAGCAGGGTGGTCACCTGGTGGAGCTCCACCTTACTGCTCTGCTTCATGTCCCCCCTGTCTTGGACTCGTATGGGGAGATCGATGGGTGGATTCGTTCGCCACCTGGTACCGAAAGTTGGAGTGTTGACAGAAGCTGTTCGACTATCTACACAATCTGTACCAGTCCTGGTCGCCTTAGTGCGACGCTTGTAGTGCAGATACACTACGACACACAATATCACTACTGAAAACACAGCTACAGTGGCTCCACCCGCTATACTCGCTGTCTCTAACATAAATCTTCGTTGTGATGCTGCAAAAAAAATTAGAACAAAATAGAACAATTCTTTTCCCTTCATCTACTAAATTTAGAGTTTTATTAAGCAAAGAAATAACTATTAAAAATGCATTAACGAGAGAAATTCAAATTTTTCAACTCCATACTTACGTAAATATGATCCATCTAAATCTTTATATTCACATCTGGGCCCCATGAAACCTTCTGCGCATCTGGAAAAAAAAAGCATATTGAGATATCTGGCGACAACAAAACTGAAAAGCGGTTTGTAAGCGGTGGAAAGAAAAGCATGATTAGCACCATACCAACTCAGGAACAATAATGACTAGAGAGGTAGTCCCTATTCCAGGATTATAGAAACAACTCTGGGGATGGTATTCGACAAGGTGGTTTCAAGGTTTCCCTTCCACAAGCCATTCGAGACTTGAATAGAGGATCAGAGCAAATGAGAGGAAAAGTTTGATACCCTGGAAAGATGCTTGGTATAGTTTACAGATGACTCCAAAATGGTCAAACCCAAATGGAGTACAAGCTATAGTCTGGGGAGGTTTCCCATTTCAAGCAGAAATCTTCACGATAATAGCACGTTTAGCAGAGAATGCACTTAGAGGTTACAAACATAAACTCTTTCACATATTCTCTAACAGTCAAGCAGCAATTAAGGCTTTAGACACACCTGTGTGGGAATGTTTACAAATACTAACTGAACTGGCTACCACTAATACAGTTAGATTGTGTTGGATGCCAGGACATAAATGCATTGACGGAAATGAGAAAGTGGACGAATTTGCTGGGAAGGGACCTGAAATAAAGTTGATTGATCCAGAACCCTTCTGGGCAAATGAACTGAGTCAGAACATATGAAATACTGGGCTTCAAGGCAGGGCAGAGCCATGCAGAGGAACTTTATGGAGTTCAGGAAAGCGAAGGGACTTATAATGAGACACTGTCGTTTTAGGAAATTACTATACAAGCTAAGGCTTATAGACAGTCCTGCCTGCCGAGGATGTGATTCGGCGGATGAAACTTCTATGCATATTTGCACACAGTCGAACGACACTCCTGGGAAAACCAATTCTGGAATCCAAGAAGCTGAGAGAAGTGCCGGCAAGGAAGCTTTTGGACTTTGTAAAGAGAACAAAACTACTTGCTTAATAAGTTTGAACAGTGGGACTCTCAAAAGGCCTGATAAGGCTGCAAATGCTATGGTTGAATTCAATACATATTCTGTGGTGACTCTGAAAATGGTTGGAGTGAAGGGACAGCCAAATGTTGGCCAGCTACAGAGGTCACTATGAAACTTCTCAGTGGATCATCATTGTCTGAGGAACGGGTCCATTCGTAACAGTTTTAGAACCAACAAGAACCGAAATGAACATCAGGGGGGCTTAGGGGTTCTGACAGTGGGTCCAAGCCTTACTCGAAATCACCAAGGACAGGTCAAAGATTTTTAGCTAAGATTAAGGAAGTGTACGGTAATTCTATAAACCAGGTATACAACAGGCCATGGCATAATAACCCATAAAACCATAACATCTTCAAATTTACTCAATCATATAATTTAACTACGTGGATGTTACGATTTTTTCCAAATTCAAATGTTATACATATAGTGATGGATGAAATTCTGTCTTATATTCCTCGTTTAATAACAATAATTTTAATTTCTTTTTCACTTCATCTAAAACTGTGTCTTTCAAGTTTATGAGAAAATCATTAAAATTGAAAAATTAAATTAATTAACTAATTATACTATCAAAAAATGCAGAACAAACAGCATGTTTTTTTAATGGACCACTATGAATTGTTATTGTGTTCCAACTGCAGCGTTCAATCAAATATCAATATTGATACTGTATCATAACTTAGTTTTTCATACTTTTAGAGGGTTTATTTCATGTGAGCTATTTTCTGAATGTTAGCACATATTTTTAAATTTATTTATTTCGTTTTATTCAGTATTGTTTTTATTAAAAACTATTTTGTAACAGGTACATACTTTAGTCATAAAAGTAAATTTAAGGTAAACATTTTTTGTAAGGTAACAAAATAAAATAAAAATCTTTAATCTTCTTCAAATCATATAACATAATGCATGGAACATTTTATGACAAAATTATAAGACAGTTTAAAAAAGTTTGATGGTAGATCTTAGAAATTTGGAATATTTATTTGCTCCTAAATCTTTAAAATTTCTGGTTTAAGTACTTATAGTCTTTCCGATATAAACTGAAGAACCAAGATGTTGACAGTATATACCAAGTTTGGTTGCTGACGCAGCAACTCAACATTGAAATATTTGAAAAACTTGTTCCCATATTTATTTAGCCATACCCATATACAGGTCTGGTCGAACTAAACGTGGATGTGGTTGAAGTGTATACGCCCAGTTGAAGAGTGCTCAAAGAAATACAAACACAGCTGCATTGGGCCACTGGGCAATAAATCTCAACTGCTGACAAGTGTTTGACAAATTGCCCAGCAGTGCAGTGCAGTACTGCGGAATTTGGTGTGATTCAGGTAATTTCAATTTATTATAGGCACCTTCTATTAATCATTGATCTTACAATTATGGAAGGGAGAATTAATATTGTTACAACATGGCATTTTGGAGACCTTTTGAAACAGAACAAAACAAAATTTACCATCAATATTATAAAATTGTTTGAGGATATAAATAATTAAAATATTTTGTTGGTCAAATGAACATATAATATAAATTTTCTACACATTATATACAAATAATTATAATTTTTTACCTTTAGCAGAAAACTTTTAGGGACGCCTATGGAAGTCATTAAATTTTATTGCCAGGCGTTTTTTGCATGTTTAACTGACTTCGGAAAGACTGTAACAATTTTTATGAATTTGGTTCCTTTATATGTGACGTGTCAATCAATATCTTAAGAGAACAGAAAATCTTTTTTTCATCTTGAAACTATTTCATTCCCTTTTGTAATTTTAAAATACCTATGTATTTATTTTTCCTAACTTATATTTTGGATACTCCCAACCATAAGAGCTATTTCTATGTCATCTTATTCATTTAAAATTTGTTTCTCTTCTATATTCCTCTTCATATGCCACATCCCCAATATTAAGGAGTCCAGTCCTGGACGTCTTGTAGGTATCAAATCCCGAGACTGATACAGAAATAACTCCAAAATCAAGTTGTTTAATTGTATTTGAATCTCGTACTTATTACGTCAAACCAGGTGGTAATGACCTCCAAACGGCTTGGGAACGCGTACGCAGAAAGATTTTTCTTCAGCTGGATCATTTGCAAATAAAATCTGATCACGTTTAACTGACTGTGGCCAACACTTGGACGACCTATTTATAAGAAGTGCATTCTTTCGTCGAATAAAGAGCCTTGATTTGAAGTTATGTAATTGAAAAACGAATCTATAGAATGTTTTGTTTTGATATTATTATTTGATATCACCTGTCTTTTCTCCAAAAATTTTGGGATCGGGTGATCGGAACGGATCCCGACTATCCGATACAATCTAACCTTTCTTTAGTTTCTTTTAAGTTGTCTTACAACTTATGTTCATGTCACATGTTCTCAAAAATTCTCAAAAAGTCTACTGTTCAAAGTTCTGATAAGAGAAGCCGCAAAATGAAATGGACACACTACACAGAAGGCTTATGAATTAACTTACTCGCAGTTATACAGGAGGGAATCGCCAATTTTGACTGTGAAGCACGTGGCTCCGTTGAGGCAGTACCAAGCCGCGTACGCCGGTGGACATTGGTACGTGTGGAATGTGATGTTGGGCCGCTGTGTAGGAGCTGGGGGCCTCGGTTTTGGTGTGGTGCGTGAAGAACACGCATCTGAAACAAGTGAAAGGGTTTGTTAGAAAGGGCTGTGCCTGTTTCTGTACAGGTACTACTACTATTTCTATATTATCTTTATAAACTTCAAAATTTAAATTGAATCAATCAATGTAACAATTTCTATAGTGTGAGCAGTCTAAAAAAAGAAGCGAAATAATGAGATAGACGTATACAATCAGACATGAAGTATTTCGTCTGGTTTTCTTAGACCACAAAATTGCTTGGTACGGCATGTAACTTGTCCAATAACATGACAAAAATCATGAATCAGTCAATCTTAATTGCAATTACAAAGTACCGATGGCGACGTTGGAAATCCACCTACACCAGAGTTTTTTATTGGGTGCGTGTTGTTTAATTGCACTAAGGCCGTCGATTTACAAACCAACACAAATAAGTTTGGGTTTCTGGCTCAGGCGGAACTGCGAGAGATTGAGAAAGATTTCAATATTATTTTTGCATTATTTTAACGTACTTACGCAAGAAATTTTAATGACTACATTTTCAAGTCTGGAAAGCGTTTTCCGGGCTCTGACGGTAAATTTTGAAGTTAATTCTCGCATGCTTCTTGATTTACTATCCTGGTACACTAGCATCTCGACTAATGCACAAAATTTTCTCAAAAACACCTAACTTTACAACCCTCTGCATCATAAGCGAAAATAACCAGTTATGAAACAAGCACCGAGAAGCTTCCTAGGATATATTAAATGTATGAGTAAATTCTCCCATTAATAGATTTTACAGTTTCAAATATGAATGAGTTTCGCAAACCGAATCGACGTAAAATTAATGGTTTTTCCAGTAAAGAGACAGTCATGTCGGTTTGTCTACGATTTTAGCCGTAAGTGATTCATATTGAGGTTAACGAAGTTAAGTAAGTAGTAATCTCAAACGCTTTCCCGCTTCTGCTTTCTGTTTGCACATTAAATATCGATAAGCGTCAAAAGGGGCCATCTTTATGATAAAAGATAACTTTCTTATCTTTCACGATGTTATAGTATCTCATAAATACTACGAGCACAAAGAGTCGCGATAAAATTTACTATACTAGATTGAATGATCGTTTTATACTATACTGCAATGCTTGTGGTTTCAAAATATTCGGTGAAAATCTACGTACATAGATCTTAATTCATTTAAATATATACTTTATTTCGAGGAAAACTATAATAAATAGAATGTATAAATAAGGCTGATATCAGTGGCTGGTTAACCTTTTGGGGTTTTCCAGTAGAAAATTTCGAGTGATCTAGATTATTGAACAAATACAGGGTGTCCCAATTAAAACAGTCCACCTGAAATATTTTCAATGCAACAGGTTTTTCCGAAAAACCCCATTCGATTTATTTCACCGACACTTCCAACAGGTTTTTTATATTAATTTTAGGGCAGAACAAAAACATTTCAACATGTTTGTAAAGAGAATTGAAATACCTTTAAAATGATGTGCCACTTAACCTCCCGTACCATTTTAGATTCTTGAAGGGATTGTCCCCCGTTCAGGGGGATGACCCTACATCCATGAATTTATGATCAAAAGATGTCCCCCTTGAAAGTAAAATCGACCTGTTTCGGGGTTTTCCGGAAAAAATTGCATTGAAAAAATTTCGGGTGGACTGTTTTAATTGGGCCACACTGTATAATTATACATATATATTAGAAATTTTAAACGTACACATTTTTAAGCAGAAAACATCAATTTTAGGTAATTAGAAAGATAATGAATTTAAATAATTACAACAATATGTTTTTTTTTACTTTATATAGAAAATAAGAAACATTAAAAACGAATCAAATTATACCAAAGAATATGCATTTTATAAATATATAATCTTGCCAAGTTCATCCTATCGACATTTCCACGCCTATTTACTTAATTAAGAATGAACTAGTTTAGAAACTAGCAAGGCATTTTACAATTTTACTTTTCTATCAATTTGTTACATTTTTTACATTAATATGTTTTTTTGTAATTTTTATATGACAATAGTAACTAAATTTACGAGCTCTGAAGATGTCTCAATAAAGAAACGAAACGTTGGCATTATGAAAATTAGAGTTCTACCTAAAATTACAGTTTGGTTAGAAATCGCACCATTTTACAAACCATTTTAATTTGGTTACTAATACTTTAATTTAAAGAAATGTAGGTATCTGAAATTAACCAAATAATAGAGGATTACGGATATGTGAAATGTAACGTCTCCCATTGAATTTACCCCGAAATTTTACGGGGGACAAACGAATACAATAGTAACTATACTTTTGTGAGAGTTTGAATGCACATGTTTTCGATCTTATTTGTATACCTGTCATTCAAATGTCACGGCAAATACCAAGATTAGTAAAATCCAGTTTTGGCGACAGTTTTGTTCAACAAGCGGCAGAAATTATCCCATGGATGTTTTTCACAGTGGTTGGGCCCAATTTAAGACGAGTTTCGTTTCGAATATAACTCTGTAATTATTAAACATGGGGTTTTTTATTAACTATTGCCAAAATTCCTAATTATTTTTTGAAAACACTGACACTGTAAATTGAAACAACCCTTAATTAAGACATGTTTTGCTTCTATTAAGCAGCCATACACGGACGGATAAATCAGGCGGAAAATAAATTAGATCAAATCTTTGAAATTTTCTTTCGCGTATGGCTGGCTGTTAAGCGACGTCCCATTCTTAATGAAACACCATGTATATCCAAAGGTTCGCCCATTTCACGCTTGGGGATCTGGGGTGGCAAACCGTTGCGCAATTCCGAAAAGCAAACATATGCTCCCGAATAAATTGACTTTTCTAATAAGCAAGAGAAGTTAATTTCGCCAGCGGATCTGGCTTTTTATGTTCTGTGTAAGTAAGGCCATTTTTTACGAAACAAAAGTAACAGATGCGCTCTGCCCCATCATCTTAGCGTCGTTAACGAGAACGTGCCGGCATAACATATGCCGTTTTTTTTTCTAGAACAAATCTTTATGGATTTGAACACTCCCCTGTTATCTATTAAAGTAAAGTAGGTATATAAAGCACTATAGCGTTTAATTATGGTCTGGAAACCAATAATCAAGCCGCTTCCACAGTACCTGCGAGTATAAATGTACAATAAAGATTTTTTATTGAATAGAAATATTAACCTATAACTACAAAATTATAGTAGTGGGTATGAGTTAAATTTTTTATTGCATATGAACACATGGTTTTATTATAAGAAAGACATGTTCTGTTTTAACAACAGGAAAACGAAAATTCTAGAATGTCGTTGATTTTATAAATCGAGAAGTAAAAATAAATGTAATAATAAATTATTCATTTTGTTGCAAAGTAGGTTGGTGAAACATGTCAAACTAATTTCTTGTTTGAATCACTTTTTGAAAATCAACCATAGAAAAACAAGTTTATTTGCAACATTCGTTAGTTCAGACAAAAAATACTTATTAACCAAAATAATCACATGGAAAATTCTATTTACTTTCCAAAGATCCATCACATACATTTGATTAAAAAATTAGGATACATAGTAGGCCGATAGCAAGATTATTTTTATGACAAAGCATCAAAACCTAACTCTAAGCCTTACATGAAGTTTATAGCTACTAAAGATGTAAACTAATAAAGGCCCACAAAGAGAATCTATTAAAGTCCTTAATTTTATTTGAAAAATATTTTGCTTGGAAGACAGCCAGTCCGTAATACAATATATCTATTAAAATCTCGCCCCCTTGGGGATTCCATTCTATTAGCTCATAACAATATTAAGAAGCATTTAGTTTCTTCAAGTTAAGTATCTTTTATTGTTTTATGGAATTCTTTAAATTTTATCCTCAAACACTGGACATGTTTTGACTTTAGGTGTATATATTTAATGTTATTTAAGTCATAAATGCATCTTCCTCTCATTCTAATCGCAATTATTGTAACTAAAAAAAATATGGAAATAAGGATAGAGAATGGTATATTCTCGGGTATATTATTGTTAACCATGTCAGCATCAAAACAAATTGATAAATATCAGTATCATTCAGTATAGAAAGAAGGAAATTTAAAATCATTTATTACTAACAGCTACTTAGCTTTGAATAAACTTGCAAATTTTCTGACCCTTCAATCATGTAAGAAAGCATGGTAGTGTAAGGGCTGCCTTATATCAAAATATTCGTCTACAATAAACCGATATCCGGCAGTTAAAAGCATCATTATAGAACTTTCTTCACAATATGCGACGGACTGATCTAATAACACTAGGGCAAAACTTTTCATCGATTTCATTGGGATTTTCGGGGACAATGGTTCGGTATTATAAACCCACGGTCCTATTTTCGATGACCGATGGTTAGTTTAAGCACAATAGTTGGATACAATGAGATCCGCTTCGGTTATAATATGGGATAACGTTCGAAGTATTTGATACTGAAAGCGGGGCATGCTATTTTCGAGCCATATGGCTCGCGCGGGACAAAAAGAAGCCTCTACGAACGAGGCGCCGTGACTTGAGGGTATTTAGGGGTAGTAGGGGGATCCCTTTTTTTATAATAGAGTAGAAACACCGGGTAAGGTGTTCAATAACTAATTTATTTGCAATACGTTTCATTTCGATGTATTTAAGAATATCACACAATGACGTTAAAAGCTTAAGAAAACAGTGATATAGAGACAAAATTAAACTGTTTTCTCGGCCTACACACACAGAAATAGAAACAAAAAAATCATCAACTCTGTGTAACCTCATGTGTTTTGGTATTAAGTTGTGCAAGTACCATTCCTAATAAAATTTACTTTAACGCGCGGAGAACGACGATAATTAAAAGAGCAATTTGCAATGTGACAATAAAAAACAATTATCGGATTCAGGCAGCGGATCGTTCAGCTAATAGCTGTCGCAATTGTGCTTCGCGTTTTATATGAATAATTTCCACACTGATTTAATAGCAATGTAAAGTTAAGACGCTTCGGGACGATTACCTTATTATGGTATATCGAATCGGAAAAGGATTCTTCGCGGATTACAAACGCGGAATAGCAATTCCCATGAGACAGTAAATAATTATTATAAAAGGTAAAGTGTCGTTCTTTTATGTTTTTGTCGCGATTTTTTCCAGTAACGGTAAGCTGAATTATATTTACCATAATAAATTTCATCCTATGTTAGTGGCAGCATTATTTAGCTCTCGGGAGATAGGTCTACCAACTTATTTTTATGGCAGTGAAAGCTCATAACTTAAAATAGATACCTGAAAATTTAAATCATTAAATGTACTACATTTAGACCTGATTCTGCAATTGCTACTAAACGCCTAACTCTAAGTTTAACTATTAGTTTATTTTCTTATATTTCAGTCAAAAGGTAACAACTTTCTTTAGATTGAAGATGAAAGTTATCTTAATCAAGAATGTGTTTCTAAATTTACGTTTAATTCTATACTTTACTAATCTACGAAATTTCCATATGAATAGAATTCTGAAAAATTTGTAAATACACCCCTGCATCATCAGAATCAGTTAGGGGTTGTTTTTAAACTGATTTTTACTTTTGACATAATGAGAAGTAGAAAAAAACAACACAATAAAAGACTTTTCGCACTATGGGTATGTTTGTATTTTTAAAATTTTATTTTTTTTTCAAAACACATTTTTTCATACTAAAGTGGAACAGCACACCTATAGTATGAACAAAGGTTTGGCAGTAACGTATTTATTTTATTCCTATTGCAAGATTTAGAGAGAAAATAAGCAAAAATATATTCGTTAAAAATAATCACTGCCTTGTACAACAAGGGTTTATTTATTTAATTATTATCCATTATTTTTTTTTATTTCTTAATTTGTAGTATGATAAAAAAAATACAAAGATATCTTTTGTGCAACTAACATTAATCCTGTTTGATTTTAATCCATGATTATGTATATATAATCGAAATACCCTTTTACCACATTGTGGTGTAGGTAGTAATTTCACTTAACTGTACACAAATTTCCTCCATTCCTGCCTGTTTCTTGCCAATTCCTTTGCTTCTATCCATTTATTTCCTCTTTTCTTTAATATTTCTCCAATTACTTGATACCATGTTGTTCTCGGTCGCTCTCTTCCTCTTTTCTAATGTGTCTTTGCTTGCCATATTTTTTTGACCGGTCTTGCACTATTCATCCTTTGTAAGTGTCCCCACCAGCTCAGCTGTCTTTTTTCGATAAATTCTAATATGGACTGTATTTTCAATTCCTCTCTTACGTTAACATTTCTTATTCTGTCTTCTCTTGTTATCCCCTTTATTCTTCGTAAGTATTTCATTTATATTGCTTGTATCTTGCTTTTTTGTCTTTTCGATAGAACCCATGATTCGTAGCCAAATGTCAGGAAATTGGACGATATATTGATTTAAAAACATTTAATTTTGTTTTCTGCGAGATTTCTTTTTTCCCTATAAACTTCGTACTCATTGTATAATATAATTTTATTGTCTATAATCCATGATTAATATTTATTTTTTCGACAATTCTGATTTCAAGGTAATTAACATTTTTGGACTATTTGTCTTATTCGTAACTGCTGATTTGTTTCACTTTTCAGGACATAGTAATAATAATTATTATTGTTTCTACCCTCAATTCCGTGATCTTACTGATTAGCATAGATTCGTCACTTTGCAAGAAATATTAGCATATGAAAACGTGCAAATTTTAGCTATGATTTAATATACGAATATGGGTCGCATGAAAAATTATAAATGGTAATTCATCAGAAGCGATTAACTGGTTCTGTCATATAAAAATTCAACACCTTTCTATTGTTAGGTAAACTATAAATATCTATTAGTAAAACGAAGTGGTTTCTAAAAATACTCGTCTGAAATGGATTATCTTAAAAATGCCAGATTCTCTATTTCTTTTTCAGAATATTACAGATTTTTATCACCCTTTTTATATTCATATAAAGTCTTCTGTCTTTGTTTTAAAAAGTAAAGTTAATGTTATGTGAACATAAACTATCATATTTCGAATTCCTTTTACTTTTCTGGTACTTACTCTTTTAAATATAGAATAAAATGAGTGGAATTTTAATAGCGACATTAATAATGCCTTGACAACATATTTTACCAAATTTAGTAGGTATTTGCTACTTAACAGGAATTAATTTTCATTCTTGCCTTTAAACAGACAAACCTGTTACATGATTTAATCTTTACTTCATGATTTGTTAAATTATCTAAGAAAATAAAATAATCTCTTAAAAGAAAATAAACGAATACGTTTCCAGGGTTTGTATGTATTTTCCTAAAATGCTTCGTTTAAGAAGTGCGTTCAAATTACGAAAATGAAAGTGGCGTGGCATTATTTCCATTAAGAGATAAAATGATAAAGTCAAATTTTTAATTCTCTTAACTAAAACACTAAAGTAACATGATTTGCAAGAACCTTGCTTTCAATGAACATATTAATACAAATTTAAAAAAAACTTAACCAAACAATTTAAAAAATAGTTATTTGAACTGGAACAGTTCATTTTGGCTGAAATTAAACGCAAAGAGAAAATGAAATAGAAAAAATAGTATTTACTACACGAAATGAAATTTTTTTCCTTGCTGATCTTGTTCCCCTCCTATTTCCTGTAACATGGCTCGTGAATAGAAAAAAATGGCATTTTACCTTTTGTAAAATATCCTACTTCTTAAATGTTTATTTTATATTTTTTTCCTACTTTTCTAGTTTAAGTAAATCTTCGCTCTGGATAATTTGAGTAAGTTGTGTGAAACACGCTAAAAGCATCAATCACTCCGTATAATGTTTCATATGCCCATCCGATATACCGAATGAATCACTAGAGATGTCAGTTAAAGACGTTCCCAAGCTAATCGATTTATTGGCAAAGGATCGCGGCAAAAATATTTCAACAATCTTGTTTGTCGCCTCGAAGGTCCTTGGCAATGCTGAGGCAAGGCCTTCAACATCGTTTGTATGCGTTTGTTAAGAGGCGTCCTCGTCATGCTGATGAGTTTGACAGCCACAGACTCGACGAATGTGTGCATAATACCATAATAGAGCCGTCTGATGGTCTTGTAAGTATAAAAGGATGGGTTAATGGCGCTTGGTTCTAAAGGTAGCTATCTAATCGGTGGGTGTTTCGTTACCATTTTAATTTACAATGACCATTCCAGAAATCACGCATCTAGTCACGGTGATAAATGATACTTGGCCGAGTATCTTCGGCAGAGGCAGATAAATCACGCTTTTAGCACTGAGAAGAGCCCAGATTATAAGTAGACTAGGCGGTGTCTGTTTTGGTTTGGGTGAAGCGTATATCCACGGAGATTTTTGGTTTTTTGGCTTTCAAATTTCACTAGGAATGAAAATTTTTCTATGTACATAAAAAAAACGTGGGCTTAACTTTTGGCGCCACAATATGTTAAAAAAATTCGAAAAATGTCATGTTTTTCTTCCTATTTAATCATGTATCTTTTCAAGAGTTGATTTTAGGCGAAAATGGAAGATGAAAAAAATGTTTGTAATTAAATTTTACAAAATATGACTAGTTACAAATCGAATGAATCCGGATTATTATTGCAAAAATCGAAAAAATTGCCAAAAATTTTTGCGATTTTTACAATAATAATAATAAATCATTCGATTTGTAACTAGTCATATTTTGTAAAATTTAATGACAAACATTTTTTTCCTCTTTCATTTTCGCCTAAAATTAACTCTTGAAAATATACATAATTAAATAGGAAGAAAGAATTTTTTTAACATATTGTACCGCCAAAAGTTAAGCCCACGTTTTTTTTATGTGCATAGAAAAATTTTCTTTTCTAATGATATTTGAAAGCCAAAAAGCCAAAAATCTCCGTGGATATACGATTCACCCAAATATGGACTCTTTGAAGCAGATACCGTCTGGTCTAAAGCTATTACGGTTATTTCAAATACCGTATTAGAACATAAAAGAACAATTATTTAATTCCTAACAGATTCGCAGGCATCCGTAAAATATCGAAATTACTCATAATTCATATCCAAACTGATATCACGTCTATTATTTTAAAATATAATTAAATACATTTTTTACAATTTCTGATAGAACATATACTGAAATGTAATGTAATTTCTTCACATTTCACAATTATTCTCGATTAACAGAGCATCTCATTTCTCTGTATATTATTTATCGCGTTTTCCAATTTCACGTTGAAATTACGGCCTATTTTGATTGACTTTTTAATGACGTTTGCGGCATTTTCGAAAATATCTATCGATTACCTCAAAAATTAGGCAGGCTTTGGCGATTTTCACTCCCTTTCGAGTTTAGAAAAACCTATCCATCTGGTCAATTTACACAATACAGTTCAAATAGAAAATACAGACCTCAAAATTCTGAATATTGGATATTTCTTTTTTTTTTGTAATGAAACCCTATGTCAAATTCGACACATGAAGAAGCAAAATATGAATTATTTCTGATTCTTTGTGTTCTGGGGGGTCTATTTCTCGCTCGCGAGATATTCCCTGTTTTCCATGTTTCTTTTTTGCGTGGACGGCATATAATAATGGAATTTACGTGTTACGAAAAGTTACCTATTTAGGTAGCTAATATTTATTAGAAAAATATTTACAAAAATATTTAAATCAATTTCTTATTAAAGCAGCTACAATTTCAATGAAAACCTAATTGTAGTCCGCACACGGCATAAAAAAGGACACCCACAAAAAATACAGAATTACTAACAAAAAAGACAAAAAATTTATTAGAAAGGCACTACAAAGATCAA
This sequence comes from Anoplophora glabripennis, assembly GCF_000390285.2. NCBI lineage: Eukaryota > Metazoa > Arthropoda > Insecta > Coleoptera > Cerambycidae > Anoplophora > Anoplophora glabripennis. Next base: position 1,662,867 of record NW_019416774.1, read on the forward strand.
CATTAATCATCAAAAACGAGCGAGATGAACTGAATTCATTTATGTGAGCATTGTTGGGCTACAACATTATTTTTACTAGTTTGAATTCGAAACAGTGCTATTCTGCATTTCCCTACTTCGGAAAAAGACCGTATGTGCAGTTTTGTGGCAAATTGAGATAATTACATTTTCGAAATCTACATCGCATTATACCCGTCTATAAATATCAAAAATATCGTTTTTGTTTCTGCCAACCACTTGGTTCTTCAATTGAGATCGGAAAGACTATACACATTTTGATTTGAATCCAACAAAAAAAAAATAAATAAGGTCAGGCAGTCACCGACTTACCGATATGACAAAGTTGATAATATTAGATCTGGTGTGGGTACCGGGCTTTTGGGGTGGGCCATGCACACTCCTGCCCCATTAGCTACGCCCATGGACATTTATTTTTTCTTTCAGCCACCTGGGATGCAAATTTATCTCTATTTTTTAAACGAATATTGAGACATGTTACAACAATTTAAAACTGCAATACTAAGTCAGAAAACATTTTCTTCGCCTTTAAGAAAGAACATTTTTGATTGCGGATATGTCTTGTTTATGATATGTCATGCAGAAAACATATGTTGAGGAATTATTATAATTTAAATGTGACCCTTTAGACTCTAAAGTTTAGAGGCTATACACAAACATAACAAACTCATGTATCTTTATTTACTCTGAGAAATTGCAAATTGTCCATTCATTCGACAATTGATTAATTCAGACACAATATTTTAAATACTACAGGAAACTAAACAATTCCTCTTGAAACATTGAATGAATTATTTCATTTTCGTTCCCAGAAAAAATATGACGAACCACGATTAGAAATATTCCTGAACGTTGACGACCTTTACCTCTTTATTACATTCAACATTCCACCGTTCAGGACAATGGGACAGTCAACAGTTTTCGGCAGGATAAAGGAAAATATTACCTTACAACTTAGAAGATTTCGATAAAACTGGCATCTGAATTGAATTGCTCACCTGTAAAAGGACACCCACTAGAAAGTAATACCCGGTGTTCTCATTGTCGGTCACGTTTCGCCCGTAAAGGCAAAATCTAACAAGTTGTTTTTATGGTTTAATATAAAGGTATTTCGGTGTGCGTGAGGCGAAAAATATAAAATGTTAGGTAGAAATTTTCTATTAACCTTTGAGAACTTCATGAGAAATTGTGTTTAGAAGTAAATAAACGTTGACTTAATGGGTTTTTCGGGGGGATATATTGCCTGTAAAGATACACATTATAAGTCAGGTAGGTTTTTAATATGCGCGCCGAATGATCGGGACATGTTGTTCCTACTGAAAAATAGAACACAATTCTTTAAGCCGAATAAATAAATATCTAAATGCGTACATTTATTTGAAATCTTAATTATTTAATTTGAATGTAGATTCTATAAAGATTCTGAAATTAAATATGTAAGAATGATTTTCATATTTAATATTAATATAAATAAATAAACACAATACCTACACAATGCTACTAACTGCCATAAAAACACGTGCCATACATTAGACCAAGCTACACACACGCACAAACGACAATGAAATGCATGGCAACATCCCTCAGCAAAAAAGCTTAATTGTTCAAGTCGACAGGGCAGGCATTAGGGTGCCGCTAGGTAAGTATCGAATAAATTGATCGATGAGAAGCTTCAGATCAAAGGCAGACGTGGATTGTGGGATTACTAAAATATGAAAGAGTTGATGTTTCGACACTATTCGTAGAAATATCATTTACTAAAAACGTTTATTTTAGATATGCGCCTTTGACCTCGGTAAGGCGTCGAAATTTTTCTGAACAGTTGTTTTGATCTAATCTGGATTACAACAGAGATACTCTAGTGTCTTGTTGGACTTATTTTAGAAAACATACGTCACATATCAATCCTGGGGATACTTAGCAAAACCACAGACATCTGCCTTCCAGCGGAGGGGCTCCTGCTGGCGATGGTCAAAACACACACCTTGTCGGCGCAATAGATCTTCTAGTTTCTTAAAATAGTGCCGGCCTGCAATTACAACCCGCCGAATGACAACATTGACGTCCTAATCGGCCCATACCGTCGTGTAGACAGGATAATTTCATAGCGCCCGCCCCCCGACACATTATTGCTGTGCCGAAAATGCTCTATTATTTGTTTTAAGGCGACTTTCGCGCACTGCCTTAATCATGGGGAACGAAAAGGTACACTGAGAGAAAGACTCGTGTTCCTCAACTTCAAAGGACGAAATAAAAACAACGTATTGACAAATTCCTTTGCCGGTTAGTTAAAATTAAACTCAAATGTCATTGAAGCTGAAAATCAGCTGTAACCTCCGAATTTTTTGAAACTGCGTGGATTTGCATGAAAATTTAGAATAAGTCTCATCTTAGGCTCAAGTTCAAAAGTGATATAAGCCCGATTGACGCTTTTTGTTTTTTAAGGCTAAAAACAACCCCTAAGTGAAAAAAATTGAAAAAATTAAGTTTTAAGCATTTTATTGATAAAAATCTTGTTCAAGCACAAAGATTAAATAATGTTCCATGTTCTCGAACATGTTTTATGATATATTTGATCTTTTCGACCCTTTATTTAACCCTTAAAAACTACCCCTATGCAAAAAATAATGATAATAAATGCTTGGAATGCTTTAACGGTGCAATTATTTAAAATAAAAATTCCCTAATTGCTTATGAAAGAATTTGTATCTCATAACACTTTTCAACCCTAATAAATCACCCCTGTGCTAAAAAAATGATAAAAAATTACGTTTTAAATCTTGGAATGCTGTAATGGTGCAATAATTTAAAATAAAAATTCTCCTATATTGTTTATGAAAGAATATTTTACTTTTGCCATTTTCAACTCTTATAAACTACCCTTTTACCAATATTAATGTAAAATATTTTTATTATAATCAATAAAAAAAAATTGTACGTTGCATATAAATAATCACACTATTTTTTTTACTTATTTTATTTGTATAATATAATATATAACATATAAAAATGAGAAAGCCTATTTTCCTCCGAAAAAATGTCATTGGTTTTTTTACCATAACTCGGTTAATTTTGAAGCTATAGTATCCTACAAAAAAGCATTTTAAAGATAATTTCAAGAGCTATAAGATCGTTTGCATATAAAACCTTTTAAGTCCTTCGTTTTTTAAAGAGAAATTATCGAAAGGGTCGAGACATGTCGTTTTTTCACTAAAATGGATACTTCAAGCGGTGATATCTCCTTTATTTTTTATGCTATACGAATAAAAAAAGCAAAATATTTGTTGGAAAAAAAAACAAACAAACATTTTTGATGTCTATCATTTTTTACGTATCTTTCGTAGTTTCAGAGTTATTATATAAATAAGGCATTTTTTTGTGAATAATGAAAAATACGTTTTCTATTTTTACTGTACATTATTAAAAAAAATACGCATTCTAAACCGGTCTAACTTCAGAATCGTATGAAAAACACTAAAACAAAACTAATTGTAAAGGGTCTACGATAAATTTTAATTCTGATGGAAATGGTACAGCGTTTACTGCTCATTATTCCTTAAAAAATATGAGCAACCCATCTGTTTTTGACGATAACTCCTTCAATTTTGCTATAATTAACTTTTATAAGTGCTCATTTTGAAGGTCTTTTTGACGACTACATAAAACTCATGGAGCGTTATACACGTAAAATGAATCCTTTTTCCGTTATTTAACGTTGAATACATCGATTCGAGTATTCCCCCCCAAAACAAGTCCACTTCCACTAACCATATTTCACTTTGTATAGGACGTACAACACAAAACGATTTTCTTTGTTTATTTATAAGGTATATTTTAGTTCATTACACTTTTTTAAATAAAATGCGTAGTTTTTTTTTCACTCAAAATTCCAAGTTTTCAATCGTGAACAACTAAAAAACTATTGATTTCTCGAAAAAATTCTTCGAATATCTTTTGCTCAAAATTTGATTCTCTATCGATTTCCAGCGTTATTTTTAAAAAAAATTCCACCCCCGTGAAGAGGTGGAAACGTCAATCGGCGCTGTCACTAATGTTCATTAACCTTTTCTCTAACTGCCAAATTTCAAGTCGATCGGTTCAGTTTAAAAAAATTCGGAGGTGAAAAGCTTCAATGACTGTACTAAAACAGATATCATTTTTTGCAAAGAAATTTGTACCGGTTGAATCAATGTTATTATCGGAAACAAAGAAGAACCAACTTCTCGAATCCATCTTATTTTGCTCCAAAATGTATGTACATATTCTTACAGTTTTTAACTAATAATATTCGGGAACACTACTCTGTGGACTACAGCCCCTGCCTGCAATTACATTCGCAATATCTAATAAACAGTTAAGGTTATTCGCCGTTTTAAAATTTATAATGAAAAAATATGAATAAGATAAAGCTCTCAAACAAATTACCTGAAACAAAACTGTTTGTAAATATATTTTAAGGCTTTACGAGTTCAAGTTATGAGGAAGTTCTGAGTTCGTGATATGTATGTGTGAACATATTTGTTGGGTTATATGAGTAACGTTTTACCATATCGTCGCTAACAGACGGTACCGACGGGGTATTCCAACACAAAATGCAAACCAATCACGTGTTTAGATTTTTCTTCCCTAGATGTTCCATCAGTTTGAAAATATTCTAATTGGCACAAACCCAAATCCAAATGGTGTTAGATTAAGGATAAGTTTATTTCGGTTTTGATAATACCACAAAATAAAGTATGAAATTCAAATAGGGAATAAAAAATAAGAACTAACGAACGGAGACAGTGAAGTACTTGAGGTAAAAAATGTATACATTTTTCTCAAATGTCGATTCTGCTAAACAATCGCCCAGTTGGCAACCTTTCTGGCTGTGGTACTAAAACTGGGTTACGGAAACAAAAAAGACAATCAATAAAGAGAAATCCACGAAAAGTTAGCGTTCGCTGTCTGGATTCAATCGAGATGTCTCCGACAAGTCTGCCTCTATCGTCCTTGTTCACCCTCGACATAGTTTGTAGAAAACAATAAAAAGGCAAGATAGAACTAGATGCTCAGATACGATACGGTTTCCAAAAAAATTAATCCATATACATTTAATACAGCAAATTAGCCGAGTTAAAAATAAAATTTAATTTCATTATTATATGCATCCAAAATGGAATTCGCTTTTTTCCCTGGAGTCCTAGGCTCTAATGAAATGTTGTTCTTTCGCCCATGGCAACAAGTTAATTGAATTCAAAGGGCCATTAACCCTTAGTGAAGTCTTCTCTTAAAGCTTTCTTTTACAATTTTAGTTATGAACAAATATTACTTACAATTAATGATTGGATTAGACTACACAGCAATTCGTGTGGTGAAAAGTGATTTTTTATTATAATTTATAATGTGCCGCAGTGGTTTTGGCATTTCAATTTGATATATTAATTTATAATGCGCATACTTCAAACTCAGAAATATAACCATAAATCTTCTCGTTCGGCGGCTGCTTCTTATGCCTATAAAAGTCGCAAATCATTTTCTTATTTCAAAGATTGTACTGCACTGTCAGTCCCAAATAACTACTAATATAAATATTCGGCTGTAGTAAGATTATTTGAGATAGATGTTCAGAAGCTAGTTCTTCTGCCTCTCAATTGTAGGTCTTCTTTTTTGACAGAAATGGAAGGTACAAATCGTCTTACAGCCTTGAAAATTGGCGAAGAATATCACGTTAATCAATTATCAATTAAAAACAATAGTACAATGAATTAAAAATTAAGTAATTAATTATATTAACAAATTTGCCGACTCTAAAAAGTAAAATCATCGTAATAAATATTTTCCTAGCATTGACTATTATTTTGCAAATTATGATTAGAGAATAAATCATCGTAATCTAACATATAAGATTATATTCTACAAATATATCACCCAACTAATATCTCTAACTGAATTAGTCATTATAAAGATGATAAATGTAACTTTAAAAACAAATTCGGTAGGTTTAGTCACCATGTCAGTCAAAATATAAACGGACTTGATTCCTTGGTATAATAAGACAAATAAGTCATAAATCTCAATATCAACACGTTAGAGCTCTAAGTTATATAATTTAAAATATTTCAGCTTGATCTTTCAGATTAATACCTCTTCTTATTTTAATTGGTTGATAGGTAGTTGCTAGGATACTTAGAACTAATTTACTTTCAAATCAAATCAGAAAATATATAATAGTACTTTAATTTGTAAATTCACTCCAATTCACCGTTATTAGTATTAGTCTCCAATGTGGAAATTATCCGCCATTATGTATATTATCCTTATCCTGCTACTGGTACAACTAGAAAATTGTTTGTTTACTTCAATAAATTCATTACCTTTCTTTTTTTCTGTGCGATTACGATACAGTCTCGCTAGTAAATTACTGTTTATCTCGTAGTATAGTAGCTTCATTTAATCTTCACACTAAATTTATTTATTTCATATTTCGTAGAAAAAAAAACAGAACATGGGTAATTGTTTGATACAATTGCAGATTGGAAAACAAAATTTATTGAGGTGACTGAATGAAGGTAGTCTTTAACTTACACTGGGTGTTTAGTCTGGAATGAAAATTAAGAGGGCCGGTTAACAAATTTTTCATAGAAATTTTGTGTTTACAATTTCTTTCTAGATAGAAGGGCAAAAGAGCTAGAGAGGGTAAAATGTTACGTAAATAACCCTGTAGATATAGTTCCCGAGAAACTATAAATTTTAAATTGATGTAACTACTACATAAGAATCGAATTAGTTTTAAAACTTGAAGAAAATTAAATCTGAAATACCCATTACAAGAATCCTGTAAAAAATTCATAGTTTCAAAGAAACACCACCAGATCTCTCTCTCTCTCTCTCTCTCTCTCTCTCTCTCTCTCTCTCTCTCAATTTATGATACAAAAATATTGATGTACAAAAACCTTGTACAAAATACAGTTTTAATAATTTCATGTTTTGTAACGCAGAACAAATGACATCACAGCTTCCTGCAACGAAATTCACTGAAAATATTCGAGTGTCAGGTAAAAAACCATTCCAGATCTCCAAATGTCCTTTTTTTTGGGATGCCCTGTACTTGTGGTTTGGAACGTCCGAAACCGAGACCACCGAGTCGGCGGCCCAATCGGTGAAATTCAAACAAGATGAAATATATCGCGTGATAAATATAAAATAAAATCCCGGCCGACAAAACCCATTTAAGTGAACGACTCCCAACAAGGAAACGCTGGCCGGACCCGCGATCCCGCACAGCAGTGTCTCGTAACAAGGACCACCTAGTACCGTACGCGCGGCGTCTGATTACAGGCCCTGATTCGCTCTAATTATACGGGAGGCAGTAGTGCAAATCACAGGGCCCCGTCCCCAGGGCCTTCGCAACGATACGCCACTCACTTTTAAGTGGCAATTTTCCTCCGTGTTTGCTCTTCGGCTTTCTAATCAGCGTAAAAACTCATTAGCGGGTAATTCTACAGATCGTCATTGAGGATTTATGCATCTACCATCCGTATACCTTACATTAAGTAGCATCTCGGTCTGTGAAAAGTGTATGTTTATTACATCACATTAACTGTTGCTGCAAACTGGATATCTCAATTTAAGCTTGACTAAGAGTTTTGAAAGTAACACTAGCACTAGCATCTCTGTATTCTCCAGTCACATTCTCGTAGCCATCAGGCATTGCCGAAGACTGCATAAAACTAGTCGAAGTTGTCGGATGCCTCCCCCTCATGGCACCATCTACCAAGCATAATCGGAAGGAGCGTGTCGCGTTAGTCGCTTTTCTCCATTTCCGTTGGTTGTTCTGCTCAGAGATTTGGTCTCTGACGATTCGTTTGGTTTCTCTGTTCTCTCACTGTCTTTGAACCCTTTTTTGCAATGTTTAAGCTTGAATCCATCCCTTAGGATCTCCTTGCCACAGACACAGACTAGGCATTCGATTGACGACTCGAGCGCTATAAAATATAACAATTTAATTTGGGAATAAAAAGGTTTTTTGGAATTGTCATGTGGAATCCTCGGTATACTACTTCTCGCTAAATAACGAAGTATGACGTCAAGGTATCTAAAAGTAGCAAATAACCTTGAATTCAGGTCGTATGCACACACTGGCCAGAGGATTCTGCTCTGGTTATAGGACTGCAAGATACCAAAGTCGACGTTCGATCCCGTTTCGTGGTCACTCCGCCAATTCTCCGCGACTGCTGTTCGGTATGGATTCTGACGTCTGGCCTCGTCAGATTTATTCGATTTATGGCTGTTGCCTAACCCCGTTGTGGAACTTGACCGATATTTTAGATTTATATCAAGTTAACTCGGTCTCGCGCCCCAACTCCAATTTCGTTACATGTCTGACTTTTCGCGGAAATTAGGCATAAAAAATTAAATAGGTTAGCTGCAGTGTCATCAGAATTTAGCATTAAAAATTTGCATAATTCTTTAGATGCATTGGTTTTTCCAAGACATTTATTTCTGGAACTGATACAGGAAAGTGACACTGTTATTAGATCATCAAAAAAAAAAAAGGTTATTTCCTCTCCATTAGCTAAAATTCTCGTAATTTTATTCCAATATCAGCTTTATTCTTGCTTATAACGACAGGAAAATGCAATATAACTACATGTACCTACAATATAAATAAATGTATAATAATCATTTTAGTTTGTCAATTATTAGTGAATTTTTCTTAATTTTCTGATTACACATTATTAAACTATACTAGTTGGTTGGTTTTTCACTATTAACATTTTTTATTTTTGAAAAAAATAAATATTTTAGTTTTCTCATTTATTTTTACTTCGCGTACCTACTTGTTTCAACCATTTCTTAGTTTTTATTGCCCATAATTCACCTCACATTGCGTAAACTTACACAAACTAATAAATTTCACCAATTTAAAAATTTAACATACTTATAAATCTTGCGCTGCGTTACCATTATAAAAGAGAAGTACTGCACATTATTCTACGCGGCACTCAAATAGGTCTATAATTTTAATATAAATGCGCACGGCACACATAAATTTATTACGTGATTTCTTGACAGAACTTTTAGGGCATCCACATGAGCGCAGGTGTAAGCCTGTATTGTATTTAAAGCTGGCTACCGCACGACTTGTATGTTACAAAGAAAATCGTATGCCATATTTGTTTGTCGGGCTAATCGATATTCCACCCGTACATGTAACAATTAAGACCACCTTCTGGTTATGAATTATTTCTTAATGAACTGCAGCGAGTTACATTAGCGTTCCTTTTTGAGATTTTCGACCGAATTGATGGTAGGATTAACGGGTATTCTTTCTGGAGGCGGAAATTCCAAAATCTGAAGAAATACTTACGCGAAATTTGGATGTTTCGCTTTGACATACCAAGATTTAGCTATTGTAGTAACTAACTGTTTGAGTACCTATTTTTTCAATAATTTGGTAAACGCTTCCTTGTTAAATTTGTTATTTTGAGAAATTCAATAAATTTGCTTTTTAAATACTAGTAGGTACATTAAACTTTTTGGGGTTAATTTTCTAAAACATGGTAAAAAGAAAGACGCGTTAGTTTATGTGAAGTTTCTTCTTTTATTTTGACGTCAATTTCACGAAACATGGTAAAACTTGGAAAATTCACGACCTAGAAATATCTCCATCTCTTGGATGTAAAGAGGAGGCAAGCTCATTTTTGTTGGAATACCTTCAGTACAGCTCACATAGTAAAAGTGTAGATCCCTAGATCTGGGCGAGGTCCGGAACATTTTTAAAATTATTGCAAAAATGTATACAATATACTGTAAGTTTAAGATGTTTAAATTTATTACTGATGTAAAATAACAATAATTGATGAAAAAAAAGGCAAAATATTTTGGTTGCTTCGAGGGCATTCTAATTATGGTAAAAATAAGTTTAGAGTATAATAAAACAACATATCAAATTTCATTAAAATCGGTTATAATTTTCGCAAAATAATTTTTTTAAAAAAATTTTTAATTTTTTTTTCGAATTTTCAAAATGTCGCACAGACTCAAATAAAGCATTTAGAAACTTGAAAATAATTTTTTTAATATAGAAAAGACCGTTCAACGTTACAACTGGTTTTTGAAAAATTGAAATCGGTTGATTAGGACGGCCACAGTAAATTTTTAAAGTTAACAGTTTTTTTATTTTTAAACAATAAGGGGCAAATGGATGAATGTATTATGTTACAATTTCCGGAAAGTTGAGATATTCAGTTGACGAACATGTTTTGTATCACTGCATCATATCACAGACTTTCATAAGTATATTGACACTTTGTCATGGATTTTTAGAGTGGATGAACGTATTATGTGACAAAATTTATTTAAAAGTACATAAATTACTTAAAATCGATTTTGTGAGAATAACCGAGATATAAGCTAATTGTAACATAACACATTCATCCACTTGCCCCTTTATTAGATTACATTTATCAATTTGCAATTTAGTTTTTTTCAAAAACTATAATTTTAAAGTACTCGGAAAGACGATTCTTCAAAAAAAAGTTAAATTCCGTTTATTGGTTCTCGAGATATAAGCGGTCAAAGTTTATCAGCATTTACCGTTTTTTTATAAACAATTTACCAATAATCTTTAATCCAGTGGCTTCGTTTTTCCGAGTTCTAAGCTGGAAAAAATTTTCGGATATTCAAAATGCGAAGGTACGAAAAAAAATCGCATTATGTCGGTGTCTAATGAACCAATTTCGATCTTTTTTTTTTAATCCGATGTCTCGCGAGCTAAGGAATTCGAATATCGTAATGCCAACTGTCTAATTTGCACATATTTTGATATAAACAAAGTTTATTATTTATGCATTAAATATACTGTATTTATTTACATACTGGTTCGGAAAGTACCGATGGTCCATCTGCCGTTACGTGAGAGCGATAAAGTAAGACATAGAAATCCATGCGACAGAGAAGGATGGCTATAATAATGAAGGCGTCTCATAGTCACCGCCCGTTTCGCCCTTCCACAAATAAGATCCACTTCTTATATATTCCTATACAATTGTAATATTGTCTTAACGGAAATAAATTATTATTATTATTATTATTATTATTATTAAGAGTATAGTAATAAAATATAGTTACATTTTATACTTTTTACATTTTATTATATTTTTGTATATATTTTTAAATATTTTTTTTATACAGGGTGGTCCGAATTTTATGCAGGAAACTTCAAGGGCTGAT